>NW_027207781.1:22500-96470 GCF_963455315.2 Globicephala melas
ACCCGTACGCTGACACTAACCCGCGCCCTCACACGTACGCTCCGCCTAGAGCGTTGTCGTACCCTCACCTGGACCCTAAACCGTCCCCGTCCCCTAACCCTAACCCTAGCCCGAAGCCTAACCCTAACCCTTCCCCGAAGCCTGACCCTCAGCCGTCCCCTAATCCTAACCCGTACGCTGACACTAACCCGCGCCCTCACACGTACGCTCCCCCTAGAGCGTTGTCGTACCCTCACCTGGACCCTAAACCGTCCCCATCCCCTAACCCTAACCCTAGCCCGAAGCCTAACCCTACCCTTCCCCGAAGCCTGACCCTCAGCCGTCCCCTAATCCTAACCCGTACGCTGACACTAACCCGCGCCCTCACACGTACGCTCCCCCTAGAGCGTTGTCGTACCCTCACCTGGACCCTAAACCGTCCCCGTCCCCTAACCCTAACCCTAGCCCGAAGCCTAACCCTAACCCTTCCCCGAAGCCTGACCCTCAGCCGTCCCCTAATCCTAACCCGTACGCTGACACTAACCCACGCCCTCACACGTACGCTCCCCCTAGAGCGTTGTCGTACCCTCACCTGGACCCTAAACCGTCCCCGTCCCCTAACCCTAACCCTAGCCCGAAGCCTAACCCTAACCCTTCCCCGAAGCCTGACCCTCAGCCGTCCCCTAATCCTAACCCGTACGCTGACACTAACCCGCGCCCTCGCACGTACGCTCCCCCTAGAGCGTTGTCGTACCCTCACCTGGACCCTAAACCGTCCCCGTCCCCTAACCCTAACCCTAGCCCGAACCCTAACCCTAACCCTTCCCCGAAGCCTGACCCTCAGCCGTCCCCTAATCCTAACCCGTACGCTGACACTAACCCGCGCCCTCACACGTACGCTCCCCCTAGAGCGTTGTCGTACCCTCACCTGGACCCTAAACCGTCCCCGTCCCCTAACCCTAACCCTAGCCCGAAGCCTAACCCTAACCCTTCCCCGAAGCCTGACCCTCAGCCGTCCCCTAATCCTAACCCGTACGCTGACACTAACCCGCGCCCTCGCACGTACGCTCCCCCTAGAGCGTTGTCGTACCCTCACCTGGACCCTAAACCGTCCCCGTCCCCTAACCCTAACCCTAGCCCGAAGCCTAACCCTAACCCTTCCCCGAAGCCTGACCCTCAGCCGTCCCCTAATCCTAACCCGTACGCTGACACTAACCCGCGCCCTCGCACGTACGCTCCCCCTAGAGCGTTGTCGTACCCTCACCTGGACCCTAAACCGTCCCCGTCCCCTAACCCTAACCCTAGCCCGAAGCCTAACCCTAACCCTTCCCCGAAGCCTGACCCTCAGCCGTCCCCTAATCCTAACCCGTACGCTGACACTAACCCGCGCCCTCACACGTACGCTCCCCCTAGAGCGTTGTCGTACCCTCACCTGGACCCTAAACCGTCCCCGTCCCCTAACCCTAACCCTAGCCCGAAGCCTAACCCTAACCCTTCCAGGAAGCCTGACCCTCAGCCGTCCCCTAATCCTAACCCGTACGCTGACACTAACCCGCGCCCTCGCACGTACGCACCCCCTAGAGCATTGTCGTACCCTCACCTGGACCCTAAACCGTCCCCGTCCCCTAACCCTAACCCTAGCCCGAACCCTAACCCTAACCCTTCCCCGAAGCCTGACCCTCAGCCGTCCCCTAATCCTAACCCGTACGCTGACACTAACCCGCGCCCTCACACGTACGCTCCCCCTAGAGCGTTGTCGTACCCTCACCTGGACCCTAAACCGTCCCCGTCCCCTAACCCTAACCCTAGCCCGAAGCCTAACCCTAACCCTTCCCCGAAGCCTGACCCTCAGCCGTCCCCTAATCCTAACCCGTACGCTGACACTAACCCGCGCCCTCGCACGTACGCTCCCCCTAGAGCGTTGTCGTACCCTCACCTGGACCCTAAACCGTCCCCGTCCCCTAACCCTAACCCTAGCCCGAAGCCTAACCCTAACCCTTCCCCGAAGCCTGACCCTCAGCCGTCCCCTAATCCTAACCCGTACGCTGACACTAACCCGCGCCCTCGCACGTACGCTCCCCCTAGAGCGTTGTCGTACCCTCACCTGGACCCTAAACCGTCCCCGTCCCCTAACACTAACCCTAGCCCGAAGCCTAACCCTAACCCTTCCCCGAAGCCTGACCCTCAGCCGTCCCCTAATCCTAACCCGTACGCTGACACTAACCCGCGCCCTCACACGTACGCTCCCCCTAGAGCGTTGTCGTACCCTCACCTGGACCCTAAACCGTCCCCGTCCCCTAACCCTAACCCTAGCCCGAAGCCTAACCCTAACCCTTCCAGGAAGCCTGACCCTCAGCCGTCCCCTAATCCTAACCCGTACGCTGACACTAACCCGCGCCCTCACACGTACGCACCCCCTAGAGCATTGTCGTACCCTCACCTGGACCCTAAACCGTCCCCGTCCCCTAACCCTAACCCTAGCCCGAAGCCTAACCCTAACCCTTCCCCGAAGCCTGACCCTCTGCCGTCCCCTAATCCTAACCCGTACGCTGACCCTCGCACGTACGCTCCCCCTAGAGCGTTGTCATACCCTCACCTGGACCCTAAACCGTCCCCGTCCCCTAACCCTAACCCTAGCCCGAAGCCTAACCCTAACCCTTCCCCGAAGCCTGACCCTCAGCCATCCCCTAATCCTAACCCGTACGCTGACACTAACCCGCGCCCTCGCACGTACGCTCCCCCTAGAGCGTTGTCGTACCCTCACCTGGACCCTAAACCGTCCCCGTCCCCTAACCCTAACCCTAGCCCGAAGCCTAACCCTAACCCTTCCCCGAAGCCTGACCCTCAGCCTTCCCCTAATCCTAACCCGTACGCTGACACTAACCCGCGCCCTCACACGTACGCTCCCCCTAGAGCGTTGTCGTACCCTCACCTGGACCCTAAACCGTCCCCGTCCCCTAACCCTAACCCTAGCCCGAAGCCTAACCCTAACCCTTCCCCGAAGCCTGACCCTCAGCCGTCCCCTAATCCTAACCCGTACGCTGACACTAACCCGCGCCCTCACACGTACGCTCCCCCTAGAGCGTTGTCGTACCCTCACCTGGACCCTAAACCGTCCCCGTCCCCTAACCCTAACCCTAGCCCGAAGCCTAACCCTAACCCTTCCCCGAAGCCTGACCCTCAGCCGTCCCCTAATCCTAACCCGTACGCTGACACTAACCCGCGCCCTCGCACGTACGCTCCCCCTAGAGCGTTGTCGTACCCTCACCTGGACCCTAAACCATCCCCGTCCCCTAACCCTAACCCTAGCCCGAAGCCTAACCCTAACCCTTCCCCGAAGCCTGACCCTCAGCCGTCCCCTAATCCTAACCCGTACGCTGACACTAACCCGCGCCCTCACACGTACGCTCCCCCTAGAGCGTTGTCGTACCCTCACCTGGACCCTAAACCGTCCCCGTCCCCTAACCCTAACCCTAGCCCGAAGCCTAACCCTAACCCTTCCCCGAAGCCTGACCCTCTGCCGTCCCCTAATCCTAACCCGTACGCTGACACTAACCCGCGCCCTCGCACGTACGCTCCCCCTAGAGCGTTGTCGTACCCTCACCTGGACCCTAAACCGTCCCCGTCCCCTAACCCTAACCCTAGCCCGAAGCCTAACCCTAACCCTTCCCCGAAGCCTGACCCTCAGCCGTCCCCTAATCCTAACCCGTACGCTGACACTAACCCGCGCCCTCACACGTACGCTCCCCCTAGAGCGTTGTCGTACCCTCACCTGGACCCTAAACCGTCCCCGTCCCCTAACCCTAACCCTAGCCCGAAGCCTAACCCTAACCCTTCCCCGAAGCCTGACCCTCAGCCTTCCCCTAATCCTAACCCGTACGCTGACACTAACCCGCGCCCTCACACGTACGCTCCCCCTAGAGCGTTGTCGTACCCTCACCTGGACCCTAAACCGTCCCCGTCCCCTAACCCTAACCCTAGCCCGAAGCCTAACCCTAACCCTTCCCCGAAGCCTGACCCTCAGCCGTCCCCTAATCCTAACCCGTACGCTGACACTAACCCGCGCCCTCACACGTACGCTCCCCCTAGAGCGTTGTCGTACCCTCACCTGGACCCTAAACCGTCCCCGTCCCCTAACCCTAAACCTAGCCCGAAGCCTAACCCTAACCCTTCCCCGAAGCCTGACCCTCAGCCGTCCCCTAATCCTAACCCGTACGCTGACACTAACCCGCGCCCTCACACGTACGCTCCCCCTAGAGCGTTGTCGTACCCTCACCTGGACCCTAAACTGTCCCCGTCCCCTAACCCTAACCCTAGCCCGAAGCCTAACCCTAACCCTTCCCCGAAGCCTGACCCTCAGCCGTCCCCTAATCCTAACCCGTACGCTGACACTAACCCACGCCCTCACACGTACGCTCCCCCTAGAGCGTTGTCGTACCCTCACCTGGACCCTAAACCGTCCCCGTCCCCTAACCCTAACCCTAGCCCGAAGCCTAACCCTAACCCTTCCCCGAAGCCTGACCCTCAGCCGTCCCCTAATCCTAACCCGTACGCTGACACTAACCCGCGCCCTCACACGTACGCTCCCCCTAGAGCGTTGTCGTACCCTCACCTGGACCCTAAACCGTCCCCGTCCCCTAACCCTAACCCTAGCCCGAACCCTAACCCTAACCCTTCCCCGAAGCCTGACCCTCAGCCGTCCCCTAATCCTAACCCGTACGCTGACACTAACCCGCGCCCTCACACGTACGCTCCCCCTAGAGCGTTGTCGTACCCTCACCTGGACCCTAAACCGTCCCCGTCCCCTAACCCTAACCCTAGCCCGAAGCCTAACCCTAACCCTTCCCCGAAGCCTGACCCTCAGCCGTCCCCTAATCCTAACCCGTACGCTGACACTAACCCGCGCCCTCGCACGTACGCTCCCCCTAGAGCGTTGTCGTACCCTCACCTGGACCCTAAACCGTCCCCGTCCCCTAACCCTAACCCTAGCCCGAAGCCTAACCCTAACCCTTCCCCGAAGCCTGACCCTCAGCCGTCCCCTAATCCTAACCCGTACGCTGACACTAACCCGCGCCCTCGCACGTACGCTCCCCCTAGAGCGTTGTCGTACCCTCACCTGGACCCTAAACCGTCCCCGTCCCCTAACCCTAACCCTAGCCCGAAGCCTAACCCTAACCCTTCCCCGAAGCCTGACCCTCAGCCGTCCCCTAATACTAACCCGTACGCTGACACTAACCCGCGCCCTCACACGTACGCTCCCCCTAGAGCGTTGTCGTACCCTCACCTGGACCCTAAACCGTCCCCGTCCCCTAACCCTAACCCTAGCCCGAAGCCTAACCCTAACCCTTCCAGGAAGCCTGACCCTCAGCCGTCCCCTAATCCTAACCCGTATGCTGACACTAACCCGCGCCCTCGCACGTACGCACCCCCTAGAGCATTGTCGTACCCTCACCTGGACCCTAAACCGTCCCCGTCCCCTAACCCTAACCCTAGCCCGAAGCCTAACCCTAACCCTTCCCCGAAGCCTGACCCTCTGCCGTCCCCTAATCCTAACCCGTACGCTGACACTAACCCGCGCCCTCGCACGTACGCTCCCCCTAGAGCGTTGTCGTACCCTCACCTGGACCCTAAACCGTCCCCGTCCCCTAACCCTAACCCTAGCCCGAAGCCTAACCCTAACCCTTCCCCGAAGCCTGACCCTCTGCCGTCCCCTAATCCTAACCCGTACGCTGACACTAACCCGCGCCCTCGCACGTACGCTCCCCCTAGAGCGTTGTCGTACCCTCACCTGGACCCTAAACCGTCCCCGTCCCCTAACCCTAACCCTAGCCCGAAGCCTAACCCTAACCCTTCCCCGAAGCCTGACCCTCAGCCGTCCCCTAATCCTAACCCGTACGCTGACACTAACCCGCGCCCTCACACGTACGCTCCCCCTAGAGCGTTGTCGTACCCTCACCTGGACCCTAAACCGTCCCCGTCCCCTAACCCTAACCCTAGCCCGAAGCCTAACCCTAACCCTTCCCCGAAGCCTGACCCTCAGCCGTCCCCTAATCCTAACCCGTACGCTGACACTAACCCGCGCCCTCACACGTACGCTCCCCCTAGAGCGTTGTCGTACCCTCACCTGGACCCTAAACCGTCCCCGTCCCCTAACCCTAACCCTAGCCCGAAGCCTAACCCTAACCCTTCCCCGAAGCCTGACCCTCAGCCGTCTCCTAATCCTACCCCGTACGCTGACACTAACCCGCGCCCTCGCACGTACGCTCCCCCTAGAGCATTGTCGTACCCTCACTTGGACCCTAAACCATCCCCGTCCCCTAACCCTAACCCTAGCCCGAAGCCTAACCCTAACCCTTCCCCGAAGCCTGACCCTCAGCCGTCCCCTAATCCTAACCCGTACGCTGACACTAACCCGCGCCCTCACACGTACGCTCCCCCTAGAGCGTTGTCGTACCCTCACCTGGACCCTAAACCGTCCCCGTCCCCTAACCCTAACCCTAGCCCGAAGCCTAACCCTAACCCTTCCCCGAAGCCTGACCCTCTGCCGTCCCCTAATCCTAACCCGTACGCTGACACTAACCCGCGCCCTCGCACGTACGCTCCCCCTAGAGCGTTGTCGTACCCTCACCTGGACCCTAAACCGTCCCCGTCCCCTAACCCTAACCCTAGCCCGAAGCCTAACCCTAACCCTTCCCCGAAGCCTGACTCTCAGCCGTCCCCTAATCCTAACCCGTACGCTGACACTAACCCGCGCCCTCACACGTACGCTCCCCCTAGAGCGTTGTCGTACCCTCACCTGGACCCTAAACCGTCCCCGTCCCCTAACCCTAACCCTAGCCCGAAGCCTAACCCTAACCCTTCCCCGAAGCCTGACCCTCAGCCTTCCCCTAATCCTAACCCGTACGCTGACACTAACCCGCGCCCTCACACGTACGCTCCCCCTAGAGCGTTGTCGTACCCTCACCTGGACCCTAAACCGTCCCCGTCCCCTAACCCTAACCCTAGCCCGAAGCCTAACCCTAACCCTTCCCCAAAGCCTGACCCTCAGCCGTCCCCTAATCCTAACCCGTACGCTGACACTAACCCGCGCCCTCACACGTACGCTCCCCCTAGAGCGTTGTCGTACCCTCACCTGGACCCTAAACCGTCCCCGTCCCCTAACCCTAACCCTAGCCCGAAGCCTAACCCTAACCCTTCCCCGAAGCCTGACCCTCAGCCGTCCCCTAATCCTAACCCGTACGCTGACACTAACCCGCGCCCTCGCACGTACTCTCCCCCTAGAGCGTTGTCGTACCCTCACCTGGACCCTAAACCGTCCCCGTCCCCTAACCCTAACCCTAGCCCGAAGCCTAACCCTAACCCTTCCCCGAAGCCTGACCCTCAGCCGTCCCCTAATCCTAACCCGTACGCTGACACTAACCCGCGCCCTCACACGTACGCTCCCCCTAGAGCGTTGTCGTACCCTCACCTGGACCCTAAACCGTCCCCGTCCCCTAACCCTAACCCTAGCCCGAAGCCTAACCCTAACCCTTCCCCGAAGCCTGACCCTCAGCCGTCCCCTAATCCTAACCCGTACGCTGACACTAACCCGGGCCCTCGCACGTACGCTCCCCCTAGAGCGTTGTCGTACCCTCACCTGGACCCTAAACCGTCCCCGTCCCCTAACCCTAACCCTAGCCCGTCGCCTAACCCTAACCCTTCCCCGAAGCCTGACCCTCAGCCGTCCCCTAAACCTAACCCGTACGCTGACACTAACCCGCGCCCTCACACGTACGCTCCCCCTAGAGCGTTGTCGTACCCTCACCTGGACCCTAAACCGTCCCCGTCCCCTAACCCTAACCCTAGCCCGAAGCCTAACCCTAACCCTTCCCCGAAGCCTGATCCTCAGCCGTCCCCTAATCCTAACCCGTACGCTGACACTAACCCGCGCCCTCACACGTACGCTCCCCCTAGAGCGTTGTCGTACCCTCACCTGGACCCTAAACCGTCCCCGTCCCCTAACCCTAACCCTAGCCCGAAGCCTAACCCTAACCCTTCCCCGAAGCCTGACCCTCAGCCGTCCCCTAATCCTAACCCGTACGCTGACACTAACCCGCGCCCTCACACGTACGCTCCCCCTAGAGCGTTGTCGTACCCTCACCTGGACCCTAAACCGTCCCCGTCCCCTAACCCTAACCCTAGCCCGAAGCCTAACCCTAACCCTTCCCCGAAGCCTGACCCTCAGCCGTCCCCTAATCCTAACCCGTACGCTGACACTAACCCACGCCCTCACACGTACGCTCCCCCTAGAGCGTTGTCGTACCCTCACCTGGACCCTAAACCGTCCCCGTCCCCTAACCCTAACCCTAGCCCGAAGCCAAACCCTAACCCTTCCCCGAAGCCTGACCCTCAGCCGTCCCCTAATCCTAACCCGTACGCTGACACTAACCCGCGCCCTCACACGTACGCTCCTCCTAGAGCGTTGTCGTACCCTCACCTGGACCCTAAACCGTCCCCGTCCCCTAACCCTAACCCTAGCCCGAAGCCTAACCCTAACCCTTCCCCGAAGCCTGACCCTCAGCCGTCCCCTAATCCTAACCCGTACGCTGACACTAACCCGCGCCCTCACACGTACGCTCCCCCTAGAGCGTTGTCGTACCCTCACCTGGACCCTAAACCGTCCCCGTCCCCTAACCCTAACCCTAGCCCGAAGCCTAACCCTAACCCTTCCCCGAAGCCTGACCCTCAGCCGTCCCCTAATCCTAACCCGTACGCTGACACTAACCCGCGCCCTCACACGTACGCTCCCCCTAGAGCGTTGTCGTACCCTCACCTGGACCCTAAACCGTCCCCGTCCCCTAACCCTAACCCTATCCCGAAGCCTAACCCTAACCCTTCCCCGAAGCCTGACCCTCAGCCGTCCCCTAATCCTAACCCGTACGCTGACACTAACCCGCGCCCTCACACGTACGCTCCCCCTAGAGCGTTGTCGTACCCTCACCTGGACCCTAAACCGTCCCCGTCCCCTAACCCTAACCCTAGCCCGAAGCCTAACCCTAACCCTTCCCCGAAGCCTGACCCTCAGCCGTCCCCTAATCCTAACCCGTACGCTGACACTAACCCGCGCCCTCACACGTACGCTCCCCCTAGAGCGTTGTCGTACCCTCACCTGGACCCTAAACCGTCCCCGTCCCCTAACCCTAACCCTAGCCCGAAGCCTAACCCTAACCCTTCCCCGAAGCCTGACCCTCAGCCGTCCCCTAATCGTAACCCGTACGCTGACACTAACCCGCGCCCTCACACGTACGCTCCCCCTAGAGCGTTGTCGTACCCTCACCTGGACCCTAAACCGTCCCCGTCCCCTAACCCTAACCCTAGCCCGAAGCCTAACCCTAACCCTTCCCCGAAGCCTGACCCTCAGCCGTCCCCTAATCCTAACCCGTACGCTGACACTAACCCGCGCCCTCGCACGTACGCTCCCCCTAGAGCGTTGTCGTACCCTCACCTGGACCCTAAACCGTCCCCGTCCCCTAACCCTAACCCTAGCCCGAACCCTAACCCTAACCCTTCCCCGAAGCCTGACCCTCAGCCGTCCCCTAATCCTAACCCGTACGCTGACACTAACCCGCGCCCTCACACGTACGCTCCCCCTAGAGCGTTGTCGTACCCTCACCTGGACCCTAAACCGTCCCCGTCCCCTAACCCTAACCCTAGCCCGAAGCCTAACCCTAACCCTTCCCCGAAGCCTGACCCTCAGCCGTCCCCTAATCCTAACCCGTACGCTGACACTAACCCGCGCCCTCACACGTACACTCCCCCTAGAGCGTTGTCGTACCCTCACCTGGACCCTAAACCGTCCCCGTCCCCTAACCCTAACCCTAGCCCGAAGCCTAACCCTAAACCTTCCCCGAAGCCTGACCCTCAGCCGTCCCCTAATCCTAACCCGTACGCTGACACTAACCCGCGCCCTCACACGTACGCTCCCCCTAGAGCGTTGTCGTACCCTCACCTGGACCCTAAACCGTCCCCGTCCCCTAACCCTAACCCTAGCCCGAAGCCTAACCCTAACCCTTCCCCGAAGCCTGACCCTCAGCCGTCCCCTAATCCTAACCCGTACGCTGACACTAACCCGCGCCCTCACACGTACGCTCCCCCTAGAGCGTTGTCGTACCCTCACCTGGACCCTAAACCGTCCCCGTCCCCTAACCCTAACCCTAGCCCGAAGCCTAACCCTAACCCTTCCCCGAAGCCTGACCCTCAGCCGTCCCCTAATCCTAACCCGTACGCTGACACTAACCCGCGCCCTCACACGTACGCTCCCCCTAGAGCGTTGTCGTACCCTCACCTGGACCCTAAACCGTCCCCGTCCCCTAACCCTAACCCTAGCCCGAACCCTAACCCTAACCCTTCCCCGAAGCCTGACCCTCAGCCGTCCCCTAATCCTAACCCGTACGCTGACACTAACCCGCGCCCTCGCACGTACGCTCCCCCTAGAGCGTTGTCGTACCCTCACCTGGACCCTAAACCGTCCCCGTCCCCTAACCCTAACCCTAGCCCGAACCCTAACCCTAACCCTTCCCCGAAGCCTGACCCTCTGCCGTCCCCTAATCCTAACCCGTACGCTGACACTAACCCGCGCCCTCACACGTACGCTCCCCCTAGAGCGTTGTCGTACCCTCACCTGGACCCTAAACCGTCCCCGTCCCCTAACCCTAACCCTAGCCCGAAGCCTAACCCTAACCCTTCCCCGAAGCCTGACCCTCAGCCGTCCCCTAATCCTAACCCGTACGCTGACACTAACCCGCGCCCTCACACGTACGCTCCCCCTAGAGCGTTGTCGTACCCTCACCTGGACCCTAAACCGTCCCCGTCCCCTAACCCTAACCCTAGCCCGAAGCCTAACCCTAACCCTTTCCCGAAGCCTGACCCTCAGCCGTCCCCTAATCCTAACCCGTACGCTGACACTAACCCGCGCCCTCACACGTACGCTCCCCCTAGAGCGTTGTCGTACCCTCACCTGGACCCTAAACCGTCCCCGTCCCCTAACCCTAACCCTAGCCCGAAGCCTAACCCTAACCCTTCCCCGAAGCCTGACCCTCAGCCGTCCCCTAATCCTAACCCGTACGCTGACACTAACCCGCGCCCTCACACGTACGCTCCCCCTAGAGCGTTGTCGTACCCTCACCTGGACCCTAAACCGTCCCCATCCCCTAACCCTAACCCTAGCCCGAAGCCTAACCCTAACCCTTCCCCGAAGCCTGACCCTCAGCCGTCCCCTAATCCTAACCCGTACGCTGACACTAACCCTGGCCCTCGCACGTACGCTCCCCCTAGAGCGTTGTCGTACCCTCACCTGGACCCTAAACCGTCCCCGTCCCCTAACCCTAACCCTAGCCCGAAGCCTAACCCTAACCCTTCCCCGAAGCCGGACCCTCAGCCGTCCCCTAATCCTAACCCGTACGCTGACACTAACCCACGCCCTCGCACGTACGCTCCCCCTAGAGCGTTGTCGTACCCTCACCTGGACCCTAAACCGTCCCCGTCCCCTAACCCTAACCCTAGCCCGAAGCCTAACCCTAACCCTTCCCTGAAGCCTGACCCTCAGCCGTCCCCTAATCCTAACCCGTACGCTGACACTAACCCGCGGCCTCACACGTACGCTCCCCCTAGAGCGTTGTCGTACCCTCACCTGGACCCTAAACCGTCCCCGTCCCCTAACCCTAACCCTAGCCCGAAGCCTAACCCTAACCCTTCCCCGAAGCCTGACCCTCAGCCGTCCCCTAATCCTAACCCGTACGCTGACACTAACCCGCGCCCTCGCACGTACGCTCCCCCTAGAGCGTTGACGTACCCTCACCTGGACCCTAAACCGTCCCGGTCCCCTAACCCTAACCCTAGCCCGAAGCCTAACCCTAACCCTTCCCCGAAGCCTGACCCTCAGCCGTCCCCTAATCCTAACCCGTACGCTGACACTAACCCGCGCCCTCGCACGTACGCTCCCCCTAGAGCGTTGTCGTACCCTCACCTGGACCCTAAACCGTCCCCGTCCCCTAACCCTAACCCTAGCCCGAAGCCTAACCCTAACCCTTCCCCGAAGCCTGACCCTCAGCCGTCCCCTAATCCTAACCCGTACGCTGACACTAACCCGCGCCCTCACACGTACGCTCCCCCTAGAGCGTTGTCGTACCCTCACCTGGACCCTAAACCGTCCCCGTCCCCTAACCCTAACCCTAGCCCGAAGCCTAACCCTAACCCTTCCCCGAAGCCTGACCCTCAGCCGTCCCCTAATCCTAACCCGTACGCTGACACTAACCCGCGCCCTCACACGTACGCTCCCCCTAGAGCGTTGTCGTACCCTCACCTGGACCCTAAACCGTCCCCGTCCCCTAACCCTAACCCTAGCCCGAAGCCTAACCCTAACCCTTCCCCGAAGCCTGACACTCAGCCGTCCCCTAATCCTAACCCGTACGCTGACACTAACCCGCGCCCTCGCACGTACGCTCCCCCTAGAGCGTTGTCGTACCCTCACCTGGACCCTAAACCGTCCCCGTCCCCTAACCCTAACCCTAGCCCGAAGCCTAACCCTAACCCTTCCCCGAAGCCTGACCCTCAGCCGTCCCCTAATCCTAACCCGTACGCTGACACTAACCCGCGCCCTCACACGTACGCTCCCCCTAGAGCGTTGTCGTACCCTCACCTGGACCCTAAACCGTCCCCATCCCCTAACCCTAACCCTAGCCCGAAGCCTAACCCTAACCCTTCCCCGAAGCCTGACCCTCAGCCGTCCCCTAATCCTAACCCGTACGCTGACACTAACCCGGGCCCTCGCACGTACGCTCCCCCTAGAGCGTTGTCGTACCCTCACCTGGACCCTAAACCGTCCCCGTCCCCTAACCCTAACCCTAGCCCGAAGCCTAACCCTAACCCTTCCCCGAAGCCGGACCCTCAGCCGTCCCCTAATCCTAACCCGTACGCTGACACTAACCCGCGCCCTCGCACGTACGCTCCCCCTAGAGCGTTGTCGTACCCTCACCTGGACCCTAAACCGTCCCCGTCCCTTAACCCTAACCCTAGCCCGAAGCCTAACCCTAACCCTTCCCCGAAGCCTGACCCTCAGCCGTCCCCTAATCCTAACCCGTACGCTGACACTAACCCGCGGCCTCACACGTACGCTCCCCCTAGAGCGTTGTCGTACCCTCACCTGGACCCTAAACCGTCCCCGTCCCCTAACCCTAACCCTAGCCCGAAGCCTAACCCTAACCCTTCCCCGAAGCCTGACCCTCAGCCGTCCCCTAATCCTAACCCGTACGCTGACACTAACCCGCGCCCTCGCACGTACGCTCCCCCTAGAGCGTTGACGTACCCTCACCTGGACCCTAAACCGTCCCGGTCCCCTAACCCTAACCCTAGCCCGAAGCCTAACCCTAACCCTTCCCCGAAGCCTGACCCTCAGCCGTCCCCTAATCCTAACCCGTACGCTGACACTAACCCGCGCCCTCGCACGTACGCTCCCCCTAGAGCGTTGTCGTACCCTCACCTGGACCCTAAACCGTCCCCGTCCCCTAACCCTAACCCTAGCCCGAAGCCTAACCCTAACCCTTCCCCGAAGCCTGACCCTCAGCCGTCCCCTAATCCTAACCCGTACGCTGACACTAACCCGCGCCCTCACACGTACGCTCCCCCTAGAGCGTTGTCGTACCCTCACCTGGACCCTAAACCGTCCCCGTCCCCTAACCCTAACCCTAGCCCGAAGCCTAACCCTAACCCTTCCCCGAAGCCTGACCCTCAGCCGTCCCCTAATCCTAACCCGTACGCTGACACTAACCCGCGCCCTCGCACGTACGCTCCCCCTAGAGCGTTGTCGTACCCTCACCTGGACCCTAAACCGTCCCCGTCCCCTAACCCTAACCCTAGCCCGAAGCCTAACCCTAACCCTTCCCCGAAGCCTGACCCTCAGCCGTCCCCTAATCCTAACCCGTACGCTGACACTAACCCGCGCCCTCACACGTACGCTCCCCCTAGAGCGTTGTCGTACCCTCACCTGGACCCTAAACCGTCCCCGTCCCCTAACCCTAACCCTAGCCCGAAGCCTAACCCTAACCCTTCCCCGAAGCCTGACCCTCAGCCGTCCCCTAATCCTAACCCGTACGCTGACACTAACCCGCGGCCTCGCACGTACGCTCCCCCTAGAGCGTTGTCGTACCCTCACCTGGACCCTAAACCGTCCCCGTCCCCTAACCCTAACCCTAGCCCGAAGCCTAACCCTAACCCTTCCCCGAAGCCTGACCCTCAGCCGTCCCCTAATCCTAACCCGTACGCTGACACTAACCCGCGCCCTCGCACGTACGCTCCCCCTAGAGCGTTGACGTACCCTCACCTGGACCCTAAACCGTCCCGGTCCCCTAACCCTAACCCTAGCCCGAAGCCTAACCCTAACCCTTCCCCGAAGCCTGACCCTCAGCCGTCCCCTAATCCTAACCCGTACGCTGACACTAACCCGCGCCCTCACACGTACGCTCCCCCTAGAGCGTTGTCGTACCCTCACCTGGACCCTAAACCGTCCCCGTCCCCTAACCCTAACCCTAGCCCGAAGCCTAACCCTAACCCTTCCCCGAAGCCTGACCCTCAGCCGTCCCCTAATCCTAACCCGTACGCTGACACTAACCCGCGCCCTCACACGTACGCTCCCCCTAGAGCGTTGTCGTACCCTCACCTGGACCCTAAACCGTCCCCGTCCCCTAACCCTAACCCTAGCCCGAAGCCTAACCCTAACCCTTCCCCGAAGCCTGACCCTCAGCCGTCCCCTAATCCTAACCCGTACGCTGACACTAATCCGCGCCCTCGCACGTACGCTCCCCCTAGAGCGTTGTCGTACCCTCACCTGGACCCTAAACCGTCCCCGTCCCCTAACCCTAACCCTAGCCCGAAGCCTAACCCTAACCCTTCCCCGAAGCCTGACCCTCAGCCGTCCCCTAAACCTAACACGTACGCTGACACTAACCCGCGCCCTCACACGTACGCTCCCCCTAGAGCGTTGTCGTACCCTCACCTGGACCCTAAACCGTCCCCGTCCCCTAACCCTAACCCTAGCCCGAAGCCTAACCCTAACCCTTCCCCGAAGCCTGACCCTCAGCCGTCCCCTAATCCTAACCCGTACGCTGACACTAACCCGCGCCCTCACACGTACGCTCCCCCTAGAGCGTTGTCGTACCCTCACCTGGACCCTAAACCGTCCCCGTCCCCTAACCCTAACCCTAGCCCGAAGCCTAACCCTAACCCTTCCCCGAAGCCTGACCCTCAGCCGTCCCCTAATCCTAACCCGTACGCTGACACTAACCCGCGCCCTCGCACGTACGCTCCCCCTAGAGCGTTGTCGTACCCTCACCTGGACCCTAAACCGTCCCCGTCCCCTAACCCTAACCCTAGCCCGAAGCCTAACCCTAACCCTTCCCCGAAGCCTGACCCTCAGCCGTCCCCTAAACCTAACACGTACGCTGACACTAACCCGCGCCCTCACACGTACGCTCCCCCTAGAGCGTTGTCGTACCCTCACCTGGACCCTAAACCGTCCCCGTCCCCTAACCCTAACCCTAGCCCGAAGCCTAACCCTAACCCTTCCCCGAAGCCTGACCCTCAGCCGTCCCCTAATCCTAACCCGTACGCTGACACTAACCCGCGCCCTCACACGTACGCTCCCCCTAGAGCGTTGTCGTACCCTCACCTGGACCCTAAACCGTCCCCGTCCCCTAACCCTAACCCTAGCCCGAAGCCTAACCCTAACCCTTCCCCGAAGCCTGACCCTCAGCCGTCCCCTAATCCTAACCCGTACGCTGACACTAACCCACGCCCTCACACGTACGCTCCCCCTAGAGCGTTGTCGTACCCTCACCTGGACCCTAAACCGTCCCCGTCCCCTAACCCTAACCCTAGCCCGAACCCTAACCCTAACCCTTCCCCGAAGCCTGACCCTCAGCCGTCCCCTAATCCTAACCCGTACGCTGACACTAACCCGCGCCCTCACACGTACGCTCCTCCTAGAGCGTTGTCGTACCCTCACCTGGACCCTAAACCGTCCCCGTCCCCTAACCCTAACCCTAGCCCGAAGCCTAACCCTAACCCTTCCCCGAAGCCTGACCCTCAGCCGTCCCCTAATCCTAACCCGTACGCTGACACTAACCCGCGCCCTCACACGTACGCTCCCCCTAGAGCGTTGTCGTACCCTCACCTGGACCCTAAACCGTCCCCGTCCCCTAACCCTAACCCTAGCCCGAAGCCTAACCCTAACCCTTCCCCGAAGCCTGACCCTCAGCCGTCCCCTAATCCTAACCCGTACGCTGACACTAACCCGCGCCCTCACACGTACGCTCCCCCTAGAGCGTTGTCGTACCCTCACCTGGACCCTAAACCGTCCCCGTCCCCTAACCCTAACCCTATCCCGAAGCCTAACCCTAACCCTTCCCCGAAGCCTGACCCTCAGCCGTCCCCTAATCCTAACCCGTACGCTGACACTAACCCGCGCCCTCACACGTACGCTCCCCCTAGAGCGTTGTCGTACCCTCACCTGGACCCTAAACCGTCCCCGTCCCCTAACCCTAACCCTAGCCCGAAGCCTAACCCTAACCCTTCCCCGAAGCCTGACCCTCAGCCGTCCCCTAATCCTAACCCGTACGCTGACACTAACCCGCGCCCTCACACGTACGCTCCCCCTAGAGCGTTGTCGTACCCTCACCTGGACCCTAAACCGTCCCCGTCCCCTAACCCTAACCCTAGCCCGAACCCTAACCCTAACCCTTCCCCGAAGCCTGACCCTCAGCCGTCCCCTAATCGTAACCCGTACGCTGACACTAACCCGCGCCCTCACACGTACGCTCCCCCTAGAGCGTTGTCGTACCCTCACCTGGACCCTAAACCGTCCCCGTCCCCTAACCCTAACCCTAGCCCGAAGCCTAACCCTAACCCTTCCCCGAAGCCTGACCCTCAGCCGTCCCCTAATCCTAACCCGTACGCTGACACTAACCCGCGCCCTCGCACGTACGCTCCCCCTAGAGCGTTGTCGTACCCTCACCTGGACCCTAAACCGTCCCCGTCCCCTAACCCTAACCCTAGCCCGAACCCTAACCCTAACCCTTCCCCGAAGCCTGACCCTCAGCCGTCCCCTAATCCTAACCCGTACGCTGACACTAACCCGCGCCCTCACACGTACGCTCCCCCTAGAGCGTTGTCGTACCCTCACCTGGACCCTAAACCGTCCCCGTCCCCTAACCCTAACCCTAGCCCGAAGCCTAACCCTAACCCTTCCCCGAAGCCTGACCCTCAGCCGTCCCCTAATCCTAACCCGTACGCTGACACTAACCCGCGCCCTCACACGTACACTCCCCCTAGAGCGTTGTCGTACCCTCACCTGGACCCTAAACCGTCCCCGTCCCCTAACCCTAACCCTAGCCCGAAGCCTAACCCTAAACCTTCCCCGAAGCCTGACCCTCAGCCGTCCCCTAATCCTAACCCGTACGCTGACACTAACCCGCGCCCTCACACGTACGCTCCCCCTAGAGCATTGTCGTACCCTCACCTGGACCCTAAACCGTCCCCGTCCCCTAACCCTAACCCTAGCCCGAAGCCTAACCCTAACCCTTCCCCGAAGCCTGACCCTCAGCCGTCCCCTAATCCTAACCCGTACGCTGACACTAACCCGCGCCCTCACACGTACGCTCCCCCTAGAGCGTTGTCGTACCCTCACCTGGACCCTAAACCGTCCCCGTCCCCTAACCCTAACCCTAGCCCGAAGCCTAACCCTAACCCTTCCCCGAAGCCTGACCCTCAGCCGTCCCCTAATCCTAACCCGTACGCTGACACTAACCCGCGCCCTCACACGTACGCTCCCCCTAGAGCGTTGTCGTACCCTCACCTGGACCCTAAACCGTCCCCGTCCCCTAACCCTAACCCTAGCCCGAACCCTAACCCTAACCCTTCCCCGAAGCCTGACACTCAGCCGTCCCCTAATCCTAACCCGTACGCTGACACTAACCCGCGCCCTCGCACGTACGCTCCCCCTAGAGCGTTGTCGTACCCTCACCTGGACCCTAAACCGTCCCCGTCCCCTAACCCTAACCCTAGCCCGAACCCTAACCCTAACCCTTCCCCGAAGCCTGACCCTCTGCCGTCCCCTAATCCTAACCCGTACGCTGACACTAACCCGCGCCCTCACACGTACGCTCCCCCTAGAGCGTTGTCGTACCCTCACCTGGACCCTAAACCGTCCCCGTCCCCTAACCCTAACCCTAGCCCGAAGCCTAACCCTAACTCTTCCCCGAAGCCTGACCCTCAGCCGTCCCCTAATCCTAACCCGTACGCTGACACTAACCCGCGCCCTCACACGTACGCTCCCCCTAGAGCGTTGTCGTACCCTCACCTGGACCCTAAACCGTCCCCGTCCCCTAACCCTAACCCTAGCCCGAAGCCTAACCCTAACCCTTTCCCGAAGCCTGACCCTCAGCCGTCCCCTAATCCTAACCCGTACGCTGACACTAACCCGCGCCCTCACACGTACGCTCCCCCTAGAGCGTTGTCGTACCCTCACCTGGACCCTAAACCGTCCCCGTCCCCTAACCCTAACCCTAGCCCGAAGCCTAACCCTAACCCTTCCCCGAAGCCTGACCCTCAGCCGTCCCCTAATCCTAACCCGTACGCTGACACTAACCCGCGCCCTCACACGTACGCTCCCCCTAGAGCGTTGTCGTACCCTCACCTGGACCCTAAACCGTCCCCATCCCCTAACCCTAACCCTAGCCCGAAGCCTAACCCTAACCCTTCCCCGAAGCCTGACCCTCAGCCGTCCCCTAATCCTAACCCGTACGCTGACACTAACCCTGGCCCTCGCACGTACGCTCCCCCTAGAGCGTTGTCGTACCCTCACCTGGACCCTAAACCGTCCCCGTCCCCTAACCCTAACCCTAGCCCGAAGCCTAACCCTAACCCTTCCCCGAAGCCGGACCCTCAGCCGTCCCCTAATCCTAACCCGTACGCTGACACTAACCCACGCCCTCGCACGTACGCTCCCCCTAGAGCGTTGTCGTACCCTCACCTGGACCCTAAACCATCCCCGTCCCCTAACCCTAACCCTAGCCCGAAGCCTAACCCTAACCCTTCCCCGAAGCCTGACCCTCAGCCGTCCCCTAATCCTAACCCGTACGCTGACACTAACCCGCGGCCTCACACGTACGCTCCCCCTAGAGCGTTGTCGTACCCTCACCTGGACCCTAAACCGTCCCCGTCCCCTAACCCTAACCCTAGCCCGAAGCCTAACCCTAACCCTTCCCCGAAGCCTGACCCTCAGCCGTCCCCTAATCCTAACCCGTACGCTGACACTAACCCGCGCCCTCGCACGTACGCTCCCCCTAGAGCGTTGACGTACCCTCACCTGGACCCTAAACCGTCCCGGTCCCCTAACCCTAACCCTAGCCCGAAGCCTAACCCTAACCCTTCCCCGAAGCCTGACCCTCAGCCGTCCCCTAATCCTAACCCGTACGCTGACACTAACCCGCGCCCTCGCACGTACGCTCCCCCTAGAGCGTTGTCGTACCCTCACCTGGACCCTAAACCGTCCCCGTCCCCTAACCCTAACCCTAGCCCGAAGCCTAACCCTAACCCTTCCCCGAAGCCTGACCCTCAGCCGTCCCCTAATCCTAACCCGTACGCTGACACTAACCCGCGCCCTCACACGTACGCTCCCCCTAGAGCGTTGTCGTACCCTCACCTGGACCCTAAACCGTCCCCGTCCCCTAACCCTAACCCTAGCCCGAAGCCTAACCCTAACCCTTCCCCGAAGCCTGACCCTCAGCCGTCCCCTAATCCTAACCCGTACGCTGACACTAACCCGCGCCCTCACACGTACGCTCCCCCTAGAGCGTTGTCGTACCCTCACCTGGACCCTAAACCGTCCCCGTCCCCTAACCCTAACCCTAGCCCGAAGCCTAACCCTAACCCTTCCCCGAAGCCTGACCCTCAGCCGTCCCCTAATCCTAACCCGTACGCTGACACTAACCCGCGCCCTCGCACGTACGCTCCCCCTAGAGCGTTGTCGTACCCTCACCTGGACCCTAAACCGTCCCCGTCCCCTAACCCTAACCCTAGCCCGAAGCCTAACCCTAACCCTTCCCCGAAGCCTGACCCTCAGCCGTCCCCTAATCCTAACCCGTACGCTGACACTAACCCGCGCCCTCACACGTACGCTCCCCCTAGAGCGTTGTCGTACCCTCACCTCGACCCTAAACCGTCCCCATCCCCTAACCCTAACCCTAGCCCGAAGCCTAACCCTAACCCTTCCCCGAAGCCTGACCCTCAGCCGTCCCCTAATCCTAACCCGTACGCTGACACTAACCCGGGCCCTCGCACGTACGCTCCCCCTAGAGCGTTGTCGTACCCTCACCTGGACCCTAAACCGTCCCCGTCCCCTAACCCTAACCCTAGCCCGAAGCCTAACCCTAACCCTTCCCCGAAGCCGGACCCTCAGCCGTCCCCTAATCCTAACCCGTACGCTGACACTAACCCGCGCCCTCGCACGTACGCTCCCCCTAGAGCGTTGTCGTACCCTCACCTGGACCCTAAACCGTCCCCGTCCCCTAACCCTAACCCTAGCCCGAAGCCTAACCCTAACCCTTCCCCGAAGCCTGACCCTCAGCCGTCCCCTAATCCTAACCCGTACGCTGACACTAACCCGCGCCCTCACACGTACGCTCCCCCTAGAGCGTTGTCGTACCCTCACCTGGACCCTAAACCGTCCCCGTCCCCTAACCCTAACCCTAGCCCGAAGCCTAACCCTAACCCTTCCCCGAAGCCTGACCCTCAGCCGTCCCCTAATCCTAACCCGTACGCTGACACTAACCCGCGCCCTCGCACGTACGCTCCCCCTAGAGCGTTGACGTACCCTCACCTGGACCCTAAACCGTCCCGGTCCCCTAACCCTAACCCTAGCCCGAAGCCTAACCCTAACCCTTCCCCGAAGCCTGACCCTCAGCCGTCCCCTAATCCTAACCCGTACGCTGACACTAACCCGCGCCCTCGCACGTACGCTCCCCCTAGAGCGTTGTCGTACCCTCACCTGGACCCTAAACCGTCCCCGTCCCCTAACCCTAACCCTAGCCCGAAGCCTAACCCTAACCCTTCCCCGAAGCCTGACCCTCAGCCGTCCCCTAATCCTAACCCGTACGCTGACACTAACCCGCGCCCTCACACGTACGCTCCCCCTAGAGCGTTGTCGTACCCTCACCTGGACCCTAAACCGTCCCCGTCCCCTAACCCTAACCCTAGCCCGAAGCCTAACCCTAACCCTTCCCCGAAGCCTGACCCTCAGCCGTCCCCTAATCCTAACCCGTACGCTGACACTAACCCGCGCCCTCACACGTACGCTCCCCCTAGAGCGTTGTCGTACCCTCACCTGGACCCTAAACCGTCCCCGTCCCCTAACCCTAACCCTAGCCCGAAGCCTAACCCTAACCCTTCCCCGAAGCCTGACCCTCAGCCGTCCCCTAATCCTAACCCGTACGCTGACACTAACCCGCGCCCTCACACGTACGCTCCCCCTAGAGCGTTGTCGTACCCTCACCTGGACCCTAAACCGTCCCCGTCCCCTAACCCTAACCCTAGCCCGAAGCCTAACCCTAACCCTTCCCCGAAGCCTGACTCTCAGCCGTCCCCTAATCCTAACCCGTACGCTGACACTAACCCGCGCCCTCACACGTACGCTCCCCCTAGAGCGTTGTCGTACCCTCACCTGGACCCTAAACCGTCCCCGTCCCCTAACCCTAACCCTAGCCCGAAGCCTAACCCTAACCCTTCCCCGAAGCCTGACCCTCAGCCGTCCCCTAATCCTAACCCGTACGCTGACACTAACCCGCGCCCTCACACGTACGCTCCCCCTAGAGCGTTGTCGTACCCTCACCTGGACCCTAAACCGTCCCCGTCCCCTAACCCTAACCCTAGCCCGAAGCCTAACCCTAACCCTTCCCCGAAGCCTGACCCTCAGCCGTCCCCTAATCCTAACCCGTACGCTGACACTAACCCGCGCCCTCACACGTACGCTCCCCCTAGAGCGTTGTCGTACCCTCACCTGGACCCTAAACCGTCCCCGTCCCCTAACCCTAACCCTAGCCCGAAGCCTAACCCTAACCCTTCCCCGAAGCCTGACCCTCAGCCGTCCCCTAATCCTAAACCGTACGCTGACACTAACCCGCGCCCTCGCACGTACGCTCCCCCTAGAGCGTTGTCGTACCCTCACCTGGACCCTAAACCGTCCCCGTCCCCTAACCCTAACCCTAGCCCGAAGCCTAACCCTAACCCTTCCCCGAAGCCTGACCCTCAGCCGTCCCCTAATCCTAACCCGTACGCTGACACTAACCCGCGCCCTCGCACGTACGCTCCCCCTAGAGCGTTGTCGTACCCTCACCTGGACCCTAAACCGTCCCCGTCCCCTAACCCTAACCCTAGCCCGAAGCCTAACCCTAACCCTTCCCCGAAGCCTGACCCTCAGCCGTCCCCTAATCCTAACCCGTACGCTGACACTAACCCGCGCCCTCACACGTACGCTCCCCCTAGAGCGTTGTCGTACCCTCACCTGGACCCTAAACCGTCCCCGTCCCCTAACCCTAACCCTAGCCCGAATCCTAACCCTAACCCTTCCCCGAAGCCTGACCCTCAGCCGTCCCCTAATCCTAACCCGTACGCTGACACTAACCCACGCCCTCACACGTACGCTCCCCCTAGAGCGTTGTCGTACCCTCACCTGGACCCTAAACCGTCCCCGTCCCCTAACCCTAACCCTAGCCCGAAGCCTAACCCTAACCCTTCCCCGAAGCCTGACCCTCAGCCGTCCCCTAATCCTAACCCGTACGCTGACACTAACCCGCGCCCTCACACGTACGCTCCCCCTAGAGCGTTGTCGTACCCTCACCTGGACCCTAAACCGTCCCCGTCCCCTAACCCTAACCCTAGCCCGAAGCCTAACCCTAACCCTTCCCCGAAGCCTGACCCTCAGCCGTCCCCTAATCCTAACCCGTACGCTGACACTAACCCACGCCCTCACACGTACGCTCCCCCTAGAGCGTTGTCATACCCTCACCTGGACCCTAAACCGTCCCCGTCCCCTAACCCTAACCCTAGCCCGAACCCTAACCCTAACCCTTCCCGGAAGCCTGACCCTCAGCCGTCCCCTAATCCTAACCCGTACGCTGACACTAACCCGCGCCCTCACACGTACGCTCCCCCTAGAGCGTTGTCGTACCCTCACCTGGACCCTAAACCGTTCCCGTCCCCTAACCCTAACCCTAGCCCGAACCCTAACCCTAACCCTTCCCCGAAGCCTGACCCTCAGCCTTCCCCTAATCCTAACCCGTACACTGACACTAACCCGCGCCCTCACACGTACGCTCCCCCTAGAGCGTTGTCGTACCCTCACCTGGACCCTAAACCGTCCCCATCCCCTAACCCTAACCCTAGCCCGAAGCCTAAACCTAACCCTTCCCCGAAGCCTGACCCTCAGCCGTCCCCTAATCCTAACCCGTACGCTGACACTAACCCGCGCCCTCACACGTACGCTCCCCCTAGAGCGTTGTCGTACCCTCACCTGGACCCTAAACCGTCCCCGTCCCCTAACCCTAACCCTAGCCCGAACCCTAACCCTAACCCTTCCCCGAAGCCTGACCCTCAGCCGTCCCCTAATCCTAACCCGTACGCTGACACTAACCCGCGCCCTCACACGTACGCTCCCCCTAGAGCGTTGTCGTACCCTCACCTGGACCCTAATCCGTCCCCGTCCCCTAACCCTAACCCTAGCCCGAACCCTAACCCTAACCCTTCCTCGAAGCCTGACCCTCAGCCGTCCCCTAATCCTAACCCGTACGCTGACACTAACCCGCGCCCTCACACGTGCGCTCCCCCTAGAGCGTTGTCGTACCCTCACCTGGACCCTAAACCGTCCCCGTCCCCTAACCCTAACCCTAGCCCGAACCCTAACACTAACCCTTCCCCGAAGCCTGACCCTCAGCCGTCCCCTAATCCTAACCCGTACGCTGACACTAACCCGCGCCCTCACACGTGCGCTCCCCCTAGAGCGTTGTCGTACCCTCACCTGGACCCTAAACCATCCCCGTCCCCTAACCCTAACCCTAGCCCGAAGCCTAACCCTAACCCTTCCCCGAAGCCTGACCCTCAGCCGTCCCCTAATCCTAACCCGTACGCTGACACTAACCCGCGCCCTCACACGTACGCTCCCCCTAGAGCGTTGTCGTACCCTCACCTGGACCCTAAACCGTCCCCGTCCCCTAACCCTAACCCTAGCCCGAACCCTAACCCTAACCCTTCCCCGAAGCCTGACCCTCAGCCGTTCCCTAATCCTAACCCGTACGCTGACACTAACCCGCGCCCTCACACGTACGCTCCCCCTAGAGCGTTGTCGTACCCTCACCTGGACCCTAAACCGTCCCCGTCCCCTAACCCTAACCCTAGCCCGAAGCCTAACCCTAACCCTTCCCCGAAGCCTGACCCTCAGCCGTCCCCCAATCCTAACCCGTACGCTGACACTAACCCGCGCCCTCACACGTACGCTCCCCCTAGAGCGTTGTCGTACCCTCACCTGGACCCTAAACCGTCCCCGTCCCCTAACCCTAACCCTAGCCCGAAGCCTAACCCTAACACTTCCCCGAAGCCTGACCCTCAGCCGTCCCCTAATCCTAACCCGTACGCTGACCCTAACCCGCGGTCTCACACGTACGCTCCCCCTAGAGCGTTGTCGTACCCTCACCTGGACCCTAAACCGTCCCCGTCCCCTAACCCTAACCCTAGCCCGAAGCCTAACCCTAACACTTCCCCGAAGCCTGACCCTCAGCCGTCCCCTAATCCTAACCCGTACGCTGACACTAACCCGCACCCTCACACGTACGCTCCCCCTAGAGCGTTGTCGGACCCTCACCTGGACCCTAAACCGTCCCCGTCCCCTAACCCTAACCCTAGTCCGAAGCCTAACCCTAACACTTCCCCGAAGCCTGACCCTCAGCCGTCCCCTAATCCTAACCCGTACGCTGACACTAACCCGCGCCCTCACACGTACGCTCCCCCTAGAGCGTTGTCGTACCCTCACCTGGACCCTAAACCGTCCCCGTCCCCTAACCCTAACCCTAGCCCGAACCCTAACCCTAACCCTTCCCCGAAGCCTGACCCTCAGCCGTCCCCTAATCCTAACCCGTACGCTGACACTAACCCGCGCCCTCACACGTACGCTCCCCCTAGAGCGTTGTCGTACCCTCACCTGGACCCTAAACCGTCCCCGTCCCCTAACCCTAACCCTAGCCCGAACCCTAACCCTAACCCTTCCCCGAAGCCTGACCCTCAGCCGTCCCCTAATCCTAACCCGTACGCTGACACTAACCCGCGCCCTCACACGTACGCTCCCCCTAGAGCGTTGTCGTACCCTCACCTGGACCCTAAACCGTCCCCGTCCCCTAACCCTAACCCTAGCCCGAAGCCTAACCCTAACCCTTCCCCGAATCCTGACACTCAGCCGTCCCCTAATCCTAACCCGTACGCTGACACTAACCCGCGCCCTTGCACGTACGCTTCCCCTAGAGCGTTGTCGTACCCTCACCTGGACCCTAAACCGTCCCCGTCCCCTAACCCTAACCCTAGCCCGAAGCCTAAACCTAACTCTTCCCCTAAGCCTGACCCTCAGGCGTCCCCTAATCCTAACCCGTACGCTGACACTAACCCGCGCCCTCGCACGTACGCTCCCCCTAGAGCGTTGTCGTACCCTCACCTGGACCCTAAACCGTCCCCGTCCCCTAACCCTAACCCTAGCCCGAAGCCTAACCCTAACCCTTCCCCGAAGCCTGACCCTCAGCCATCCCCTAATCCTAACCCGTACGCTGACACTAACCCGCGCCCTCGCACGTACGCTCCCCCTAGAGCGTTGTCGTACCCTCACCTGGACCCTAAACCGTCCCCGTCCCCTAACCCTAACCCTAGCCCGAAGCCTAACCCTAACCCTTTCCCGAAGCCTGACCCTCAGCCGTCCCCTAATCCTAACCCGTACGCTGACACTAACCCGCGCCCTCGCACGTACGCTCCCCCTAGAGCGTTGTCGTACCCTCACCTGGACCCTAAACCGTCCCCCCGTCCCCTAACCCTAACCCTAGCCCGAACCCTAACCCTAAACCTTCCCCGAAGCCTGACCCTCAGCCGTCCCCTAATCCTAACCCGTACGCTGACACTAACCCGCGCCCTCACACGTACGCTCCCCCTAGAGCGTTGTCGTACCCTCACCTGGACCCTAAACCGTCCCCGTCCCCTAACCCTAACCCTAGCCCGAAGCCTAACCCTAACCCTTCCCCGAAGCCTGACCCTCAGCCGTCCCCTAATCCTAACCCGTACGCTGACACTAACCCGCGCCCTCACACGTACGCTCCCCCTAGAGCGTTGTCGTACCCTCACCTGGACCCTAAACCGTCCCCGTCCCCTAACCCTAACCCTAGCTCGAAGCCTAACCCTAACCCTTCCCCGAAGCCTGACCCTCAGCCGTCCCCTAATCCTAACCCGTACGCTGACACTAACCCGCGCCCTCGCACGTACGCTCCCCCTAGAGCGTTGTCGTACCCTCACCTGGACCCTAAACCGTCCCCGTCCCCTAACCCTAACCCTAGCCCGAAGCCTAACCCTAACCCTTCCCCGAAGCCTGACCCTCAGCCGTCCCCTAATCCTAACCCGTACGCTGACACTAACCCGCGCCCTCACACATACGCTCCCCCTAGAGCGTTGTCGTACCCTCACCTGGACCCTAAACCGTCCCCGTCCCCTAACCCTAACCCTAGCCCGAAGCCTAACCCTAACCCTTCCCCGAAGCCTGACCCTCAGCCGTCCCCTAATCCTAACCCGTACGCTGACACTAACCCGCGCCCTCACACGTACGCTCCCCCTAGAGCGTTGTCGTACCCTCACCTGGACCCTAAACCGTCCCCGTCCCCTAACCCTAACCCTAGCCCGAAGCCTAACCCTAACCCTTCCCCGAAGCCTGACCCTCAGCCGTCCCCTAATCCTAACCCGTACGCTGACACTAACCCGCGCCCTCGCACGTACGCTCCCCCTAGAGGGTTGTCGTACACTCACCTGGACCCTAAACCGTCCCCCCGTCCCCTAACCCTAACCCTAGCCCGAACCCTAACCCTAACCCTTCCCCGAAGCCTGACCCTCAGCCGTCCCCTAATCCTAACCCGTACGCTAACACTAACCCGCGCCCTCGCACGTACGCTCCCCCTAGAGCGTTGTCGTACCCTCACCTGGACCCTAAACCGTCCCCGTCCCCTAACCCTAACCCTAGCCCAAAGGCTAACCCTAACCCTTCCCCGAAGCCTGACCCTCAGCCGTCCCCTAATCCTAACCCGTACGCTGACACTAACCCGCGCCCTCACACGTACGCTCCCCCTAGAGCGTTGTCGTACCCTCACCTGGACCCTAAACCGTCCCCGTCCCCTAACCCTAACCCTAGCCCGAACCCTAACCCTAACCCTTCCCCGAAGCCTGACCCTCAGCCGTCCCCTAATCCTAACCCGTACGCTGACACTAACCCGCGCCCTCACACGTGCGCTCCCCCTAGAGCGTTGTCGTACCCTCACCTGGACCCTAAACCGTCCCCGTCCCCTAACCGTAACCCTAGCCCGAAGCCTAACCCTAACCCTTCCCCGAAGCCTGACCCTCAGCCGTCCCCTAATCCTAACCCGTACGCTGACACTAACCCGCGCCCTCACACGTACGCTCCCCCTAGAGCGTTGTCGTACCCTCACCTGGACCCTAAACTGTCCCCGTCCCCTAACCCTAACCCTAGCTCGAAGCCTAACCCTAACCCTTCCCCGAAGCCTGACCCTCAGCCGTCCCCTAATCCTAACCCGTACGCTGACACTAACCCGCGCCCTCGCACGTACGCTCCCCCTAGAGCGTTGTCGTACCCTCACCTGGACCCTAAACCGTCCCCGTCCCCTAACCCTAACCCTAGCCCGAAGCCTAACCCTAACCCTTCCCCGAAGCCTCACCCTCAGCCGTCCCCTAATCCTAACCCGTACGCTGACACTAACCCGCGCCCTCACACATACGCTCCCCCTAGAGCGTTGTCGTACCCTCACCTGGACCCTAAACCGTCCCCGTCCCCTAACCCTAACCCTAGCCCGAAGCCTAACCCTAACCCTTCCCCGAAGCCTGACCCTCAGCCGTCCCCTAATCCTAACCCGTACGCTGACACTAACCCGCGCCCTCGCACGTACGCTCCCCCTAGAGCGTTGTCGTACCCTCACCTGGACCCTAAACCGTCCCCGACCCCTAACCCTAACCCTAGCCCGAAGCCTAACCCTAACCCTTCCCCGAAGCCTGACCCTCAGCCGTCCCCTAATCCTAACCCGTACGCTGACACTAACCCGCGCCCTCACACGTACGCTCCCCCTAGAGCGTTGTCGTACCCTCACCTGGACCCTAAACCGTCCCCGTCCCCTAACCCTAACCTTAGCCCGAACCCTAACCCTAACCCTTCCCCGAAGCCTGACCCTCAGCCGTCCCCTAATCCTAACCCGTACGCTGACACTAACCCGCGCCCTCACACGTACGCTCCCCCTAGAGCGTTGTCGTACCCTCACCTGGACCCTAAACCGTCCCCGTCCCCTAACCCTAACCCTAGCCCGAAGCCTAACCCTAACCCTTCCCCGAAGCCTGACCCTCAGCCGTCCCCTAATCCTAACCCGTACGCTGACACTAACCCGCGCCCTCACACGTACGCTCCCCCTAGAGCGTTGTCGTACCCTCACCTGGACCCTAAACCGTCCCCGTCCCCTAACCCTAACCCTAGCTCGAAGCCTAACCCTAACCCTTCCCCGAAGCCTGACCCTCAGCCGTCCCCTAATCCTAACCCGTACGCTGACACTAACCCGCGCCCTCGCACGTACGCTCCCCCTAGAGCGTTGTCGTACCCTCACCTGGACCCTAAACCGTCCCCGTCCCCTAACCCTAACCCTAGCCCGAAGCCTAACCCTAACCCTTCCCCGAAGCCTGACCCTCAGCCGTCCCCTAATCCTAACCCGTACGCTGACACTAACCCGCGCCCTCACACATACGCTCCCCCTAGAGCGTTGTCGTACCCTCACCTGGACCCTAAACCGTCCCCGTCCCCTAACCCTAACCCTAGCCCGAAGCCTAACCCTAACCCTTCCCCGAAGCCTGACCCTCAGCCGTCCCCTAATCCTAACCCGTACGCTGACACTAACCCGCGCCCTCACACGTACGCTCCCCCTAGAGCGTTGTCGTACCCTCACCTGGACCCTAAACCGTCCCCGTCCCCTAACCCTAACCCTAGCCCGAAGCCTAACCCTAACCCTTCCCCGAAGCCTGACCCTCAGCCGTCCCCTAATCCTAACCCGTACGCTGACACTAACCCGCGCCCTCGCACGTACGCTCCCCCTAGAGGGTTGTCGTACACTCACCTGGACCCTAAACCGTCCCCCCGTCCCCTAACCCTAACCCTAGCCCGAACCCTAACCCTAACCCTTCCCCGAAGCCTGACCCTCAGCCGTCCCCTAATCCTAACCCGTACGCTAACACTAACCCGCGCCCTCGCACGTACGCTCCCCCTAGAGCGTTGTCGTACCCTCACCTGGACCCTAAACCGTCCCCGTC
Organism: Globicephala melas; assembly: GCF_963455315.2. Lineage (NCBI taxonomy): Eukaryota > Metazoa > Chordata > Mammalia > Artiodactyla > Delphinidae > Globicephala > Globicephala melas. The sequence goes on from NW_027207781.1 coordinate 52,153, forward strand.
CCCTAACCCTAACCCTAGCCCAAAGGCTAACCCTAACCCTTCCCCGAAGCCTGACCCTCAGCCGTCCCCTAATCCTAACCCGTACGCTGACACTAACCCGCGCCCTCACACGTACGCTCCCCCTAGAGCGTTGTCGTACCCTCACCTGGACCCTAAACCGTCCCCGTCCCCTAACCCTAACCCTAGCCCGAACCCTAACCCTAACCCTTCCCCGAAGCCTGACCCTCAGCCGTCCCCTAATCCTAACCCGTACGCTGACACTAACCCGCGCTCTCACACGTGCGCTCCCCCTAGAGCGTTGTCGTACCCTCACCTGGACCCTAAACCGTCCCCGTCCCCTAACCGTAACCCTAGCCCGAAGCCTAACCCTAACCCTTCCCCGAAGCCTGACCCTCAGCCGTCCCCTAATCCTAACCCGTACGCTGACACTAACCCGCGCCCTCACACGTACGCTCCCCCTAGAGCGTTGTCGTACCCTCACCTGGACCCTAAACCGTCCCCGTCCCCTAACCCTAACCCTAGCTCGAAGCCTAACCCTAACCCTTCCCCGAAGCCTGACCCTCAGCCGTCCCCTAATCCTAACCCGTACGCTGACACTAACCCGCGCCCTCGCACGTACGCTCCTCCTAGAGCGTTGTCGTACCCTCACCTGGACCCTAAACCGTCCCCGTCCCCTAACCCTAACCCTAGCCCGAAGCCTAACCCTAACCCTTCCCCGAAGCCTCACCCTCAGCCGTCCCCTAATCCTAACCCGTACGCTGACACTAACCCGCGCCCTCACACATACGCTCCCCCTAGAGCGTTGTCGTACCCTCACCTGGACCCTAAACCGTCCCCGTCCCCTAACCCTAACCCTAGCCCGAAGCCTAACCCTAACCCTTCCCCGAAGCCTGACCCTCAGCCGTCCCCTAATCCTAACCCGTACGCTGACACTAACCCGCGCCCTCGCACGTACGCTCCCCCTAGAGCGTTGTCGTACCCTCACCTGGACCCTAAACCGTCCCCGACCCCTAACCCTAACCCTAGCCCGAAGCCTAACCCTAACCCTTCCCCGAAGCCTGACCCTCAGCCGTCCCCTAATCCTAACCCGTACGCTGACACTAACCCGCGCCCTCACACGTACGCTCCCCCTAGAGCGTTGTCGTACCCTCACCTGGACCCTAAACCGTCCCCGTCCCCTAACCCTAACCTTAGCCCGAACCCTAACCCTAACCCTTCCCCGAAGCCTGACCCTCAGCCGTCCCCTAATCCTAACCCGTACGCTGACACTAACCCGCGCCCTCACACGTACGCTCCCCCTAGAGCGTTGTCGTACCCTCACCTGGACCCTAAACCGTCCCCGTCCCCTAACCCTAACCCTAGCCCGAACCCTAACCCTAACCCTTCCCCGAAGCCTGACCCTCAGCCGTCCCCTAATCCTAACCCGTACGCTGACACTAACCCGCGCCCTCACACGTACGCTCCCCCTAGAGCGTTGTCGTACCCTCACCTGGACCCTAAACCGTCCCCGTCCCCTAACCCTAACCCTAGCCCGAACCCTAACCCTAACCCTTCCCCGAAGCCTGACCCTCAGCCGTCCCCTAATCCTAACCCGTACGCTGACACTAACCCGCGCCCTCACACGTACGCTCCCCCTAGAGCGTTGTCGTACCCTCACCTAGACCCTAAACCGTCCCCGTCCCCTAACCCTAACCCTAGCCCGAACCCTAACCCTAACCCTTGCCCGAAGCCTGACCCTCAGCCGTCCCCTAATCCTAACCCGTACGCTGACACTAACCCGCGCCCTCACACGTACGCTCCCCCTAGAGCGTTGTCGTACCCTCACCTGGACCCTAAACCGTCCCCGTCCCCTAACCCTAACCGTAGCCCGAAGCCTAAACCTAACCCTTCCCCGAAGCCTGACCCTCAGCCGTCCCCTAATCCTAACCCGTACGCTGACACTAACCCGCGCCCTCACACGTACGCTCCCCCTAGAGCGTTGTCGTACCCTCACCTGGACCCTAAACCGTCCCCGTCCCCTAACCCTAACCCTAGCCCGAAGCCTAACCCTAACCCTTCCCCGAAGCCTGACCCTCAGCCGTCCCCTAATCCTAACCCGTACGCTGACACTAACCCGCGCCCTCACACGTACGCTCCCCCTAGAGCGTTGTCGTACCCTCACCTGGACCCTAAACCGTCCCCGTCCCCTAACCCTAACCCTAGCCCGAAGCCTAACCCTAACCCTTCCCCGAAGCCTGACCCTCAGCCGTCCCCTAATCCTAAACCGTACGCTGACACTAACCCGCGCCCTCACACGTACGCTCCCCCTAGAGCGTTGTCGTACCCTCACCTGGACCCTAAACCGTCCCCGTCCCCTAACCCTAACCCTAGCTCGAAGCCTAACCCTAACCCTTCCCCGAAGCCTGACCCTCAGCCGTCCCCTAATCCTAACCCGTACGCTGACACTAACCCGCCCCCTCGCACGTACGCTCCCCCTAGAGCGTTGTCGTACCCTCACCTGGACCCTAAACCGTCCCCGTCCCCTAACCCTAACCCTAGCCCGAAGCCTAACCCTAACCCTTCCCCGAAGCCTGACCCTCAGCCGTCCCCTAATCCTAACCCGTACGCTGACACTAACCCGCGCCCTCGCACGTACGCTCCCCCTAGAGCGTTGTCGTACCCTCACCTGGACCCTAAACCGTCCCCGACCCCTAACCCTAACCCTAGCCCGAAGCCTAACCCTAACCCTTCCCCGAAGCCTGACCCTCAGCCGTCCCCTAATCCTAACCCGTACGATGACACTAACCCGCGCCCTCACACGTACGCTCCCCCTAGAGCGTTGTCGTACCCTCACCTGGACCCTAAACCATCCCCGTCCCCTAACCCTAACCTTAGCCCGAACCCTAACCCTAACCCTTCCCCGAAGCCTGACCCTCAGCCGTCCCCTAATCCTAACCCGTACGCTGACACTAACCCGCGCCCTCACACGTACGCTCCCCCTAGAGCGTTGTCGTACCCTCACCTGGACCCTAAACCGTCCCCGTCCCCTAACCCTAACCCTAGCCCGAACCCTAACCCTAACCCTTCCCCGAAGCCTGACCCTCAGCCGTCCCCTAATCCTAACCCGTACGCTGACACTAACCCGCGCCCTCACACGTACGCTCCCCCTAGAGCGTTGTCGTACCCTCACCTGGACCCTAAACCGTCCCCGTCCCCTAACCCTAACCCTAGCCCGAACCCTAACCCTAACCCTTCCCCGAAGCCTGACCCTCAGCCGTCCCCTAATCCTAACCCGTACGCTGACACTAACCCGCGCCCTCACACGTACGCTCCCCCTAGAGCGTTGTCGTACCCTCACCTAGACCCTAAACCGTCCCCGTCCCCTAACCCTAACCCTAGCCCGAACCCTAACCCTAACCCTTGCCCGAAGCCTGACCCTCAGCCGTCCCCTAATCCTAACCCGTACGCTGACACTAACCCGCGCCCTCACACGTACGCTCCCCCTAGAGCGTTGTCGTACCCTCACCTGGACCCTAAACCGTCCCCGTCCCCTAACCCTAACCGTAGCCCGAAGCCTAAACCTAACCCTTCCGCGAAGCCTGACCCTCAGCCGTCCCCTAATCCTAACCCGTACGCTGACACTAACCCGCGCCCTCACACGTACGCTCCCCCTAGAGCGTTGTCGTACCCTCACCTGGACCCTAAACCGTCCCCGTCCCCTAACCCTAACCCTAGCCCGAAGCCTAACCCTAACCCTTCCCCGAAGCCTGACCCTCAGCCGTCCCCTAATCCTAACCCGTACGCTGACACTAACCCGCGCCCTCACACGTACGCTCCCCCTAGAGCGTTGTCGTACCCTCACCTGGACCCTAAACCGTCCCCGTCCCCTAACCCTAACCCTAGCCCGAAGCCTAACCCTAACCCTTCCCCGAAGCCTGACCCTCAGCCGTCCCCTAATCCTAAACCGTACGCTGACACTAACCCGCGCCCTCACACGTACGCTCCCCCTAGAGCGTTGTCGTACCCTCACCTGGACCCTAAACCGTCCCCGTCCCCTAACCCTAACCCTAGCTCGAAGCCTAACCCTAACCCTTCCCCGAAGCCTGACCCTCAGCCGTCCCCTAATCCTAACCCGTACGCTGACACTAACCCGCCCCCTCGCACGTACGCTGCCCCTAGAGCGTTGTCGTACCCTCACCTGGACCCTAAACCGTCCCCGTCCCCTAACCCTAACCCTAGCCCGAAGCCTAACCCTAACCCTTCCCCGAAGCCTGACCCTCAGCCGTCCCCTAATCCTAACCCGTACGCTGACACTAACCCGCGCCCTCACACATACGCTCCCCCTAGAGCGTTGTCGTACCCTCACCTGGACCCTAAACCGTCCCCGTCCCCTAACCCTAACCCTAGCCCGAAGCCTAACCCTAACCCTTCCCCGAAGCCTGACCCTCAGCCGTCCCCTAATCCTAACCCGTACGCTGACACTAACCCGCGCCCTCGCACTTATGCTCCCCCTAGAGCGTTGTCGTACCCTCACCTGGACCCTAAACCGTCCCCGACCCCTAACCCTAACCCTAGCCCGAAGCCTAACCCTAACCCTTCCCCGAAGCCTGACCCTCAGCCGTCCCCTAATCCTAACCCGTACGCTGACACTAACCCGCGCCCTCGCACGTACGCTCCCCCTAGAGCGTTGTCGTACCCTCACCTGGACCCTAAACCGTCCCCGTCCCCTAACCCTAACCTTAGCCCGAACCCTAATCCTAACCCTTCCCCGAAGCCTGACCCTCAGCCGTCCCCTAATCCTAACCCGTACGCTGACACTAACCCGCGCCCTCGCACGTACGCTCCCCCTAGAGCGTTGTCGTACCCTCACCTGGACCCTAAACCGTCCCCGTCCCCTAACCCTAACCCTAGCCCGAACCCTAACCCTAACCCTTCCCCGAAGCCTGACCCTCAGCCGTCCCCTAATCCTAACCCGTACGCTGACACTAACCCGCGCCCTCACACGTACGCTCCCCCTAGAGCGTTGTCGTACCCTCACCTGGACCCTAAACCGTCCCCGTCCCCTAACCCTAACCCTAGCCCGAACCCTAACCCTAACCCTTGCCCGAAGCCTGACCCTCAGCCGTCCCCTAATCCTAACCCGTACGCTGACACTGACCCGCGCCCTCACACGTACGCTCCCCCTAGAGCGTTGTTGTACCCTCACCTGGACCCTAAACCGTCCCCGTCCCCTAACCCTAACCGTAGCCCGAAGCCTAACCCTAACCCTTCCCCGAAGCCTGACCCTCAGCCGTCCCCTAATCCTAACCCGTACGCTGACACTAACCCGCGCCCTCACACGTACGCTCCCCCTAGAGCGTTTTTGTACCCTCACCTGGACCCTAAACCGTCCCCGTCCCCTAACCCTAACCCTAGCCCGAAGCCTAACCCTAACCCTTCCCCGAAGCCTGACCCTCAGCCGTCCCCTAATCCTAACCCGTACGCTGACACTAACCCGCGCCCTCACACGTACGCTCCCCCTAGAGCGTTGTCGTACCCTCACCTGGACCCTAAACCGTCCCCGTCCCCTAACCCTAACCCTAGCCCGAAGCCTAACCCTAACCCTTCCCCGAAGCCTGACCCTCAGCCGTCCCCTAATCCTAAACCGTACGCTGACACTAACCCGCGCCCTCACACGTACGCTCCCCCTAGAGCGTTGTCGTACCCTCACCTGGACCCTAAACCGTCCCCGTCCCCTAACCCTAACCCTAGCTCGAACCCTAACCCTAACCCTTCCCCGAAGCCTGACCCTCAGCCGTCCCCTAATCCTAACCCGTACGCTGACACTAACCCGCGCCCTCGCACGTACGCACCCCCTAGAGCGTTGTCGTACCCTCACCTGGACCCTAAACCGTCCCCGTCCCCTAACCCTAACCCTAGCCCGAAGCCTAACCCTAACCCTTCCCCGAAGCCTGACCCTCAGCCGTCCCCTAATCCTAACCCGTACGCTGACACTAACCCGCGCCCTCGCACGTACGCTCCCCCTAGAGCGTTGTCGTACCCTCACCTGGACCCTAAACCGTCCCCGTCCCCTAACCCTAACCCTAGCCCGAACCCTAACCCTAATCCTTCCCCGAAGCCTGACACTCAGCCGTCCCCTAATCCTAACCCGTACGCTGACACTAACCCGCGCCCTCGCACGTACGCTCCCCCTAGAGCGTTGTCGTACCCTCACCTGGACCCTAAACCGTCCCCGTCCCCTAACCCTAACCCTAGCCCGAACCCTAACCCTAATCCTTCCCCGAAGCCTGACCCTCAGCCGTCCCCTAATCCTAACCCGTACGCTGACACTAACCCGCGCCCTCACACGTACGCTCCCCCTAGAGCGTTGTCGTACCCTCACCTGGACCCTAAACCGTCCCCGTCCCCTAACCCTAACCCTAGCCCGAAGCCTAACCCTAACCCTTCCCCGAAGCCTGACCCTCAGCCGTCCCCTAATCCTAACCCGTACGCTGACACTAACCCGCGCCCTCACACGTACGCTCCCCCTAGAGCGTTGTCGTACCCTCACCTGGACCCTAAACCGTCCCCGTCCCCTAACCCTAACCCTAGCCCGAACCCTAACCCTAACCCTTCCCCGAAGCCTGACCCTCAGCCGTCCCCTAATCCTAACCCGTACGCTGACACTAACCCGCGCCCTCACACGTACGCTCCCCCTAGAGCGCTGTCGTACCCTCACCTGGACCCTAAACCGTCCCCGTCCCCTAACCCTAACCCTAGCCCGAACCCTAACCCTAACCCTTCCCCGAAGCCTGACCCTCAGCCGTCCCCTAATCCTAACCCGTACGCTGACACTAACCCGCGCCCTCACACGTACGCTCCCCCTAGAGCGTTGTCGTACCCTCACCTGGACCCTAAACCGTCCCCGTCCCCTAACCCTAACCCTAGCCAGAACCCTAACCCTAACCCTTCCCCGAAGCCTGACCCTCAGCCGTCCCCTAATCCTAACCCGTACGCTGACACTAACCCGCGCCCTCACACGTACGCTCCCCCTAGAGCATTGTCGTACCCTCACCTGGACCCTAAACCGTCCCCGTCCCCTAACCCTAACCCTAGCCCGAACCCTAACCCTAACCCTTCCACGAAGCCTGACCCTCAGCCGTCCCCTAATCCTAACCCGTACGCTGACACTAACCCGCGCCCTCACACGTACGCTCCCCCTAGAGCGTTGTCGTACCCTCACCTGGACCCTAAACCGTCCCCGTCCCCTAACCCTAACCCTAGCCCGAAGCCTAACCCTACCCCTTCCCCGAAGCCTGACCCTCAGCCGTCCCCTAATCCTAACCCGTACGCTGACACTAACCCGCGCCCTCACACGTACGCTCCCCCTAGAGCGTTGTCGTACCCTCACCTGGACCCTAAACCGTCCCCGTCCCCTAACCCTAACCCTAGCCCGAAGCCTAACCCTAACCCTTCCCCGAAGCCTGACCCTCAGCCGTCCCCTAATCCTAACCCGTACGCTGACACTAACCCGCGCCCTCACACGTACGCTCCCCCTAGAGCGTTGTCGTTCCCTCACCTGGACCCTAAACCGTCCCCGTCCCCTAACCCTAACCCTAGCCCGAACCCTAACCCTAACCCTTCCCCGAAGCCTGACCCTCAGCCGTCCCCTAATCCTAACCCGTACGCTGACACTAACCCGCGCCCTCACACGTACGCTCCCCCTAGAGCGTTGTCGTACCCTCACCTGGACCCTAAACCGTCCCCGTCCCCTAACCCTAACCCTAGCCCGAAACCTAACCCTAACACTTCCCCGAAGCCTGACCCTCAGCCGTCCCCTAATCCTAACCCGTACGCTGACACTAACCCGCGCCCTCACACGTACGCTCCCCCTAGAGCGTTGTCGTACCCTCACCTGGACCCTAAACCGTCCCCGTCCCCTAACCCTAACCCTAGCCCGAACCCTAACCCTAACCCTTCCCCGAAGCCTGACCCTCAGCCGTCCCCTAATCCTAACCCGTACGCTGACACTAACCCGCGCCCTCACACGTACGCTCCCCCTAGAGCGTTGTCATACCCTCACCTGGACCCTAAACCGTCCCCGTCCCCTAACCCTAACCCTAGCCCGAACCCTAACCCTAACCCTTCCCCGAAGCCTGACCCTCACCCGTCCCCTAATCCTAACCCGTACGCTGACACTAAACCGCGCCCTCACACGTACGCTCCCGCTAGAGCGTTGTCGTACCCTCACCTGGACCCTAAACCGTCCCCGTCCCCTAACCCTAACCGTAGCCCGAAGCCTAACCCTAACCCTTCCCCGAAGCCTGACCCTCAGCCGTCCCCTAATCCTAACCCGTACGCTGACACTAACCCGCGCCCTCACACGTACGCTCCCCCTAGAGCGTTGTCGTACCCTCACCTGGACCCTAAACCGTCCCCGTCCCCTAACCCTAACCCTAGCCCGAACCCTAACCCTAACCCTTCCCCGAAGCCTGACCCTCATCCGTCCCCTAATCCTAACCCGTACGCTGACACTAACCCGCGCCCTCACACGTACGCTCCCCCTAGAGCGTTGTCGTACCCTCACCTGGACCCTAAACCGTCCCCGTCCCCTAACCCTAACCCTAGCCCGAAGCCTAACCCTAACGCTTCCCCGAAGCCTGACCCTCAGCCGTCCCCTAATCCTAACCCGTACGCTGACACTAACCCGCGCCCTCACACGTACGCTCCCCCTAGAGCGTTGTCGTACCCTCACCTGGACCCTAAACCGTCCCCGTCCCCTAACCCTAACCCTAGCCCGAACCCTAACCCTAACCCTTCCCCGAAGCCTGACCCTCAGCCGTCCCCTAATCCTAACCCGTACGCTGACACTAACCCGCGCCCTCACACGTACGCTCCCCCTAGAGCGTTGTCGTACCCTCACCTGGACCCTAAACCGTCACCGTCCCCTAACCCTAACCCTAGCCCGAACCGTAACCCTAACCCTTCCCCGAAGCCTGACCCTCATCCGTCACCTAATCCTAACCCGTACGCTGACACTAACCCGCGCCCTCACACGTACGCTCCCCCTAGAGCGTTGTCGTACCGTCACCTGGACCCTAAACCGTCCCCGTCCCCTAACCCTAACCCTAGCCCGAAGCCTAACCCTAACCCTTCCCCGAAGCCTGACCCTCAGCCGTCCCCTAATCCTAACCCGTACGCTGACACTAACCCGCGCCCTCACACGTACGCTCCCCCTAGAGCGTTGTCGTACCCTCACCTGGACCCTAAACCGTCCCCGTCCCCTAACCCTAACCCTAGCCCGAAGCCTAACCCTAACCCTTCCCCGAAGCCTGACCCTCAGCCGTCCCCTAATCCTAACCCGTACGCTGACACTAACCCGCGCCCTCACACGTACGCTCCCCCTAGAGCGTTGTCGTACCCTCACCTGGACCCTAAATCGTCCCCGTCCCCTAACCCTAACCCTAGCCCGAACCCTAACCCTAACCCTTCCCCGAAGCCTGACCCTCATCCGTCCCCTAATCCTAACCCGTACGCTGACACTAACCCGCGCCCTCACACGTACGCTCCCCCTAGAGCGTTGTCGTACCCTCACCTGGACCCTAAACCGTCCCCGTCCCCTAACCCTAACCCTAGCCCGAAGCCTAACCCTAACGCTTTCCCGAAGCCTGACCCTCAGCCGTCCCCTAATCCTAACCCGTACGCTGACACTAACCCGCGCCCTCACACGTACGCTCCCCCTAGAGCGTTGTCGTACCCTCACCTGGACCCTAAACCGTCCCCGTCCCCTAACCCTAACCCTAGCCCGAACCCTAACCCTAACCCTTCCCCGAAGCCTGACCCTCAGCCGTCCCCTAATCCTAACCCGTACGCTGACACTAACCCACGCCCTCACACGTACGCTCCCCCTAGAGTGTTGTCATACCCTCACCTGGACCCTAAACCGTCCCCGTCCCCTAACCCTAACCCTAGCCCGAACCGTAACCCTAACCCTTCCCCGAAGCCTGACCCTCATCCGTCCCCTAATCCTAACCCGTACGCTGACACTAACCCGCGCCCTCACACGTACGCTCCCCCTAGAGCGTTGTCGTACCCTCACCTGGACCCTAAACCGTCCCCGTCCCCTAACCCTAACCCTAGCCCGAAGCCTAACCCTAACCCTTCCCCGAAGCCTGACCCTCAGCCGTCCCCTAATCCTAACCCGTACGCTGACACTAACCCGCGCCCTCACACGTACGCTCCCCCTAGAGCGTTGTCGTACCCTCACCTGGACCCTAAACCGTCCCCGTCCCCTAACCCTAACCCTAGCCCGAAGCCTAACCCTAACGCTTCCCCGAAGCCTGACCCTCAGCCGTCCCCTAATCCTAACCCGTACGCTGACACTAACCCGTGCCCTCACACGTACGCTCCCCCTAGAGCGTTGTCGTACCCTCACCTGGACCCTAAACCGTCCCCGTCCCCTAACCCTAACCCTAGCCCGAAGCCTAACCCTAACCCTTCCCCGAAGCCTGACCCTCAGCCGTCCCCTAATCCTAACCCGTACGCTGACACTAACCCGCGCCCTCACACGTACGCTCCCCCTAGAGCGTTGTCGTACCCTCACCTGGACCCTAAACCGTCCCCGTCCCCTAACCCTAACCCTAGCCCGAAGCCTAACCCTAACCCTTCCCCGAAGCCTGACCCTCAGTCGTCCCCTAATCCTAACCCGTACGCTGACACTAACCCGCGCCCTCGCACGTACGCTCCCCCTAGAGCGTTGTCGTACCCTCACCTGGACCCTAAACCGTCCCCGTCCCCTAACCCTAACCCTAGCCCGAACCCTAACCCTAACCCTTCCCCGAAGCCTGACCCTCAGCCTTCCCCTAATCCTAACCCATACGCTGACACTAACCCGCGCCCTCGCACGTACGCTCTCCCTAGAACGTTGTCGTACCCTCACCTGGACCCTAAACCGTCCCCGTCCCCTAACCCTAACCCTAGCCCGAAGCCTAACCCTAACCCTTCCCCGAAGCCTGACCCTCAGCCGTCCCCTAATCCTAACCCGTACGCTGACACTAACCCGCGCCCTCACACGTACGCTCCCCCTAGAGCGTTGTCGTACCCTCACCTGGACCCTAAACCGTCCCCGTCCCCTAACCCTAACCCTAGCCCGAACCCTAACCCTAACACTTCCCCGAAGCCTGACCCTCAGCCGTCCCCTAATCCTAACCCGTACGCTGACACTAACCCGCGCCCTCACACGTACGCTCCCCCTAGAGCGTTGTCGTACCCTCACCTGGACCCTAAACCGTCCCCGTCCCCTAACCCTAACCCTAGCCCGAAGCCTAATCCTAACCCTTCCCCGAAGCCTGACCCTCAGCCGTCCCCTAATCCTAACACGTACGCTGACACTAACCCGCGCCCTCACACGTACGCTCCCCCTAGAGCGTTGTCGTACCCTCACCTGGACCCTAAACCGTCCCCGTCCCCTAACCCTAACCCTAGCCCGAAGCCTAACCCTAACCCTTCCCCGAAGCCTGACCCTCAGGCGTCCCCTAATCCTAACCCATACGCTGACACTAACCCGCGCCCTCGCACGTACGCTCCCCCTAGAGCGTTGTCGTACCCTCACCTGGACCCTAAACCGTCCCCGTCCCCTAACCCTAACCCTAGCCCGAAGCCTAACCCTAACCCTTCCCCGAAGCCTGACCCTCAGCCGTCCCCTAATCCTAACCCGTACGCTGACACTAACCCGCGCCCTCGCATGTACGCTCCCCCTAGAGCGTTGTCGTACCCTCACCTGGACCCTAAACCGTCCCCGTCCCCTAACCCTAACCCTAGCCCGAACCCTAACCCTAAACCTTCCCCGAAGCCTGACCCTCAGCCGTCCCCTAATCCTAACCCGTACGCTGACACTAACCCGCGCCCTCACACGTACGCTCCCCCTAGAGCGTTGTCGTACCCTCACCTGGACCCTAAACCGTCCCCGTCCCCTAACCCTAACCCTAGCCCGAAGCCTAACCCTAACCCTTCCCCGAAGCCTGACCCTCAGCCGTCCCCTAATCCTAACCCGTACGCTGACACTAACCCGCGCCCTCACACGTACGCTCCCCCTAGAGCGTTGTCGTACCCTCACCTGGACCCTAAACCGTCCCCGTCCCCTAACCCTAACCCTAGCCCGAACCCTAACCCTAACCCTTCCCCGAAGCCTGACCCTCAGCCGTCCCCTAATCCTAACCCGTACGCTGACACTAACCCGCGCCCTCGCACGTACGCTCCCCCTAGAGCGTTGTCGTACCCTCACCTGGACCCTAAACCGTCCCCGTCCCCTAACCCTAAACCTAGCCCGAAGCCTAACCCTAACCCTTCCCCGAAGCCTGACCCTCAGCCGTCCCCTAATCCTAACCCGTACGCTGACACTAACCCGCGCCCTCACACGTACGCTCCCCCTAGAGCGTTGTCGTACCCTCACCTGGACCCTAAACCGTCCCCGTCCCCTAACCCTAACCCTAGCCCGAAGCCTAACCCTAACCCTTCCCCGAAGCCTGACCCTCAGCCGTCCCCTGATCCTAACCCGTACGCTGACACTAACCCGCGCCCTCACACGTACGCTCCCCCTAGAGCGTTGTCGTACCCTCACCTGGACCCTAAACAGTCCCCATCCCCTAACCCTAACCCTAGCCCGAAGCCTAACCCTAACCCTTCCCCGAAGCCTGACCCTCAGCCGTCCCCTAATCCTAACCCGTACGCTGACACTAACCCGCGCCCTCGCACGTACGCTCCCCCTAGAGCGTTGTCGTACCCTCACCTGGACCCTAAACCGTCCCCGTCCCCTAACCCTAACCCTAGCCCGAAGCCTAACCCTAACCCTTCCCCGAAGCCTGACCCTCAGCCGTCCCCTAATCCTAACCCGTACGCTGACACTAACCCGCGCCCTCGCACGTACGCTCCCCCTAGAGCGTTGTCGTACCCTCACCTGGACCCTAAACCGTCCCCGTCCCCTAACCCTAACCCTAGCCCGAACCCTAACCCTAACCCTTCCCCGAAGCCTGACCCTCAGCCGTCCCCTAATCCTAACCCGTACGCTGACACTAACCCGTGCCCTCGCACGTACGCTCCCCCTAAAGCGTTGTCGTACCCTCACCTGGACCCTAAACCGTCCCCGTCCCCTAACCCTAACCCTAGCCCGAAGCCTAACCCTAACCCTTCCCCGAAGCCTGACCCTCAGCCGTCCCCTAATCCTAACCCGTACGCTGACACTAACCCGCGCCCTCACACGTACGCTCCCCCTAGAGCGTTGTCGTACCCTCACCTGGACCCTAAACCGTCCCCGTCCCCTAACCCTAACCCTAGCCCGAACCCTAACCCTAACCCTTCCCCGAAGCCTGACCCTCAGCCGTCCCCTAATCCTAACCCGTACGCTGACACTAACCCGCGCCCTCACACGTACGCTCCCCCTAGAGCGTTGACGTACCCTCACCTGGACCCTAAACCGTCCCCGTCCCCTAACCCTAACCCTAGCCCGAAGCCTAACCCTAACCCTTCCCCGAAGCCTGACCCTCAGCCGTCCCCTAATCCTACCCCGTACGCTGACACTAACCCGCGCCCTCACACGTACGCTCCCCCTAGAGCGTTGTCGTACCCTCACCTGGACCCTAAACCGTCCCCGTCCCCTAACCCTAACCCTAGCCCGAAGCCTAACCCTAACCCTTCCCCGAAGCCTGACCCTCAGGCGTCCCCTAATCCTAACCCGTACGCTGACACTAACCCGCGCCCTCGCACGTACGCTCCCCCTAGAGCGTTGTCGTACCCTCACCTGGACCCTAAACCGTCCCCGTACCCTAACCCTAACCCTAGCCCGAAGCCTAACCCTAACCCTTCCCCGAAGCCTGACCCTCAGCCGTCCCCTAATCCTAACCCGTACGCTGACACTAACCCGCGCCCTCGCACGTACGCTCCCCCTAGAGCGTTGTCGTACCCTCACCTGGACCCTAAACCGTCCCCGTCCCCTAACCCTAACCCTAGCCCGAACCCTAACCCTAACACTTCCCCGAAGCCTGACCCTCAGCCGTCCCCTAATCCTAACCCGTACGCTGACACTAACCCGCGCCCTCACACGTACGCTCCCCCTAGAGCGTTGTCGTACCCTCACCTGGACCCTAAACCGTCCCCGTCCCCTAAACCTAACCCTAGCCCGAACCCTAACCCTAACCCTTCCCCGAAGCCTGACCCTCAGCCGTCCCCTAATCCTAACCCGTACGCTGACACTAACCCGCGCCCTCGCACGTACGCTCCCCCTAGAGCGTTGTCGTACCCTCACCTGGACCCTAAACCGTCCCCGTCCCCTAACCCTAACCCTAGCCCGAAGCCTAACCCTAACCCTTCCCCGAAGCCTGACCCTCAGCCGTCCCCTAATCCTAACCCGTACGCTGACACTAACCCGCGCCCTCACACATACGCTCCCCCTAGAGCGTTGTCGTACCCTCACCTGGACCCTAAACCGTCCCCGTCCCCTAACCCTAACCCTAGCCCGAAGCCTAACCCTAACCCTTCCCCGAAGCCTGACCCTCAGCCGTCCCCTAATCCTAACCCGTACGCTGACACTAACCCGCGCCCTCACACGTACGCTCCCCCTAGAGCGTTGTCGTACCCTCACCTGGACCCTAAACCGTCCCCGTCCCCTAACCCTAACCCTAGCCCGAACCCTAACCCTAACCCTTGCCCGAAGCCTGACCCTCAGCCGTCCCCTAATCCTAACCCGTACGCTGACACTAACCCGCGCCCTCACACGTACGCTCCCCCTAGAGCGTTGTCGTACACTCACCTGGACCCTAAACCGTCCCCGTCCCCTAACCCTAACCCTAGCCCGAACCCTAACCCTAACCCTTCCCCGAAGCCTGACCCTCAGCCGTCCCCTAATCCTAACCCGTACGCTGACACTAACCCGCGCCCTCACACGTACGCTCCCCCTAGAGCGTTGTCGTACCCTCACCTGGACCCTAAACCGTCCCCGTCCCCTAACCCTAACCCTAGCCCGAAGCCTAACCCTAACCCTTCCCCGAAGCCTGACCCTCAGCCGTCCCCTAATCCTAACCCGTACGCTGACACTAACCCACGCCCTCGCACGTACGCTCCCCCTAGAGCGTTGTCGTACCCTCACCTGGACCCTAAACCGTCCCCGTCCCCTAACCCTAACCCTAGCCCGAAGCCTAACCCTAACCCTTCCCCGAAGCCTGACCCTCAGCCGTCCCCTAATCCTAACCCGTACGCTGACACTAACCCGCGCCCTCGCACGTACGCTCCCCCTAGAGCGTTGTCGTACCCTCACCTGGACCCTAAACCGTCCCCGTCCCCTAACCCTAACCCTAGCCCGAACCCTAACCCTAACCCTTCCCCGAAGCCTGACCCTCAGCCGTCCCCTAATCCTAACCCGTACGCTGACACTAACCCGCGCCCTCACACGTACGCTCCCCCTAGAGCGTTGTCGTAACCTCACCTGGACCCTAAACCGTCCCCGTCCCCTAACCCTAACCCTAGCCCGAACCCTAACCCTAACCCTTCCCCGAAGCCTGACCCTCAGCCGTCCCCTAATCCTAACCCGTACGCTGACACTAACCCGCGCCCTCACACGTACGCTACCCCTAGAGCGTTGTCGTACCCTCACCTGGACCCTAAACCGTCCCCGTCCCCTAACCCTAACCCTAGCCCGAACCCTAACCCTAACCCTTGCCCGAAGCCTGACCCTCAGCCGTCCCCTAATCCTAACCCGTACGCTGACACTAACCCGCGCCCTCACACGTACGCTCCCCCTAGAGCGTTGTCGTACCCTCACCTGGACCCTAAACCGTCCCCGTCCCCTAACCCTAACCCTAGCCCGAAGCCTAACCCTAACCCTTCCCCGAAGGCTGACCCTCAGACGTCCCCTAATCCTAAACCGTACGCTGACACTAACCCGCGCCCTCACACGTACGCTCCCCCTAGAGCGTTGTCGTACCCGCACCTGGACCCTAAACCGTCCCCGTCCCCTAACCCTAACCCTAGCCCGAAGCCTAACCCTGACACTTCCCCGAAGCCTGACCCTCAGCCGTCCCCTAATCCTAACCCGTACGCTGACACTAACCCGCGCCCTCGCACGTACGCTCCCCCTAGAGCGTTGTCGTACCCTCACCTGGACCCTAAACCGTCCCCGTCCCCTAACCCTAACCCTAGCCCGAAGCCTAACCCTAACCCTTCCCCGAAGCCTGACCCTCAGCCGTCCCCTAATCCTAACCCGTACGCTGACACTAACCCGCGCCCTCGCACGTACGCTCCCCCTAGAGCGTTGTCGTACCCTCACCTGGACCCTAAACCGTCCCCGTCCCCTAACCCTAACCCTAGCCCGAAGCCTAACCCTAACCCTTCCCCGAAGCCTGACCCTCAGCCGTCCCCTAATCCTAACCCGTACGCTGACACTAACCCGCGCCCTCACACGTACGCTCCCCCTAGAGCGTTGTCGTACCCTCACCTGGACCCTAAACCGTCCCCGTCCCCTAACCCTAACCCTAGCCCGAACCCTAACCCTAACCCTTCCCCGAAGCCTGACCCTCAGCCGTCCCCTAATCCTAACCCGTACGCTGACACTAACCCGCGCCCTCACACGTACGCTCCCCCTAGAGCGCTGTCGTACCCTCACCTGGACCCTAAACCGTCCCCGTCCCCTAACCCTAACCCTAGCCCGAACCCTAACCCTAACCCTTCCCCGAAGCCTGACCCTCAGCCGTCCCCTAATCCTAACCCGTACGCTGACACTAACCCGCGCCCTCACACGTACGCTCCCCCTAGAGCGTTGTCGTACCCTCACCTGGACCCTAAACCGTCCCCGTCCCCTAACCCTAACCCTAGCCAGAACCCTAACCCTAACCCTTCCCCGAAGCCTGACCCTCAGCCGTCCCCTAATCCTAACCCGTACGCTGACACTAACCCGCGCCCTCACACGTACGCTCCCCCTAGAGCATTGTCGTACCCTCACCTGGACCCTAAACCGTCCCCGTCCCCTAACCCTAACCCTAGCCCGAACCCTAACCCTAACCCTTCCACGAAGCCTGACCCTCAGCCGTCCCCTAATCCTAACCCGTACGCTGACACTAACCCGCGCCCTCACACGTACGCTCCCCCTAGAGCGTTGTCGTACCCTCACCTGGACCCTAAACCGTCCCCGTCCCCTAACCCTAACCCTAGCCCGAAGCCTAACCCTACCCCTTCCCCGAAGCCTGACCCTCAGCCGTCCCCTAATCCTAACCCGTACGCTGACACTAACCCGCGCCCTCACACGTACGCTCCCCCTAGAGCGTTGTCGTACCCTCACCTGGACCCTAAACCGTCCCCGTCCCCTAACCCTAACCCTAGCCCGAAGCCTAACCCTAACCCTTCCCCGAAGCCTGACCCTCAGCCGTCCCCTAATCCTAACCCGTACGCTGACACTAACCCGCGCCCTCACACGTACGCTCCCCCTAGAGCGTTGTCGTTCCCTCACCTGGACCCTAAACCGTCCCCGTCCCCTAACCCTAACCCTAGCCCGAACCCTAACCCTAACCCTTCCCCGAAGCCTGACCCTCAGCCGTCCCCTAATCCTAACCCGTACGCTGACACTAACCCGCGCCCTCACACGTACGCTCCCCCTAGAGCGTTGTCGTACCCTCACCTGGACCCTAAACCGTCCCCGTCCCCTAACCCTAACCCTAGCCCGAAACCTAACCCTAACACTTCCCCGAAGCCTGACCCTCAGCCGTCCCCTAATCCTAACCCGTACGCTGACACTAACCCGCGCCCTCACACGTACGCTCCCCCTAGAGCGTTGTTGTACCCTCACCTGGACCCTAAACCGTCCCCGTCCCCTAACCCTAACCCTAGCCCGAACCCTAACCCTAACCCTTCCCCGAAGCCTGACCCTCAGCCGTCCCCTAATCCTAACCCGTACGCTGACACTAACCCGCGCCCTCACACGTACGCTCCCCCTAGAGCGTTGTCATACCCTCACCTGGACCCTAAACCGTCCCCGTCCCCTAACCCTAACCCTAGCCCGAACCCTAACCCTAACCCTTCCCCGAAGCCTGACCCTCACCCGTCCCCTAATCCTAACCCGTACGCTGACACTAAACCGCGCCCTCACACGTACGCTCCCGCTAGAGCGTTGTCGTACCCTCACCTGGACCCTAAACCGTCCCCGTCCCCTAACCCTAACCGTAGCCCGAAGCCTAACCCTAACCCTTCCCCGAAGCCTGACCCTCAGCCGTCCCCTAATCCTAACCCGTACGCTGACACTAACCCGCGCCCTCACACGTACGCTCCCCCTAGAGCGTTGTCGTACCCTCACCTGGACCCTAAACCGTCCCCGTCCCCTAACCCTAACCCTAGCCCGAACCCTAACCCTAACCCTTCCCCGAAGCCTGACCCTCATCCGTCCCCTAATCCTAACCCGTACGCTGACACTAACCCGCGCCCTCACACGTACGCTCCCCCTAGAGCGTTGTCGTACCCTCACCTGGACCCTAAACCGTCCCCGTCCCCTAACCCTAACCCTAGCCCGAAGCCTAACCCTAACGCTTCCCCGAAGCCTGACCCTCAGCCGTCCCCTAATCCTAACCCGTACGCTGACACTAACCCGCGCCCTCACACGTACGCTCCCCCTAGAGCGTTGTTGTACCCTCACCTGGACCCTAAACCGTCCCCGTCCCCTAACCCTAACCCTAGCCCGAACCCTAACCCTAACCCTTCCCCGAAGCCTGACCCTCAGCCGTCCCCTAATCCTAACCCGTACGCTGACACTAACCCGCGCCCTCACACGTACGCTCCCCCTAGAGCGTTGTCGTACCCTCACCTGGACCCTAAACCGTCACCGTCCCCTAACCCTAACCCTAGCCCGAACCGTAACCCTAACCCTTCCCCGAAGCCTGACCCTCATCCGTCACCTAATCCTAACCCGTACGCTGACACTAACCCGCGCCCTCACACGTACGCTCCCCCTAGAGCGTTGTCGTACCGTCACCTGGACCCTAAACCGTCCCCGTCCCCTAACCCTAACCCTAGCCCGAAGCCTAACCCTAACCCTTCCCCGAAGCCTGACCCTCAGCCGTCCCCTAATCCTAACCCGTACGCTGACACTAACCCGCGCCCTCACACGTACGCTCCCCCTAGAGCGTTGTCGTACCCTCACCTGGACCCTAAACCGTCCCCGTCCCCTAACCCTAACCCTAGCCCGAACCCTAACCCTAACCCTTCCCCGAAGCCTGACCCTCAGCCGTCCCCTAATCCTAACCCGTACGCTGACACTAACCCGCGCCCTCACACGTACGCTCCCCCTAGAGCGTTGTCGTACCCTCACCTGGACCCTAAACCGTCCCCGTCCCCTAACCCTAACCCTAGCCCGAAGCCTAACCCTAACCCTTCCCCGAAGCCTGACCCTCAGCCGTCCCCTAATCCTAACCCGTACGCTGACACTAACCCGCGCCCTCACACGTACGCTCCCCCTAGAGCGTTGTCGTACCCTCACCTGGACCCTAAATCGTCCCCGTCCCCTAACCCTAACCCTAGCCCGAACCCTAACCCTAACCCTTCCCCGAAGCCTGACCCTCATCCGTCCCCTAATCCTAACCCGTACGCTGACACTAACCCGCGCCCTCACACGTACGCTCCCCCTAGAGCGTTGTCGTACCCTCACCTGGACCCTAAACCGTCCCCGTCCCCTAACCCTAACCCTAGCCCGAAGCCTAACCCTAACGCTTTCCCGAAGCCTGACCCTCAGCCGTCCCCTAATCCTAACCCGTACGCTGACACTAACCCGCGCCCTCACACGTACGCTCCCCCTAGAGCGTTGTCGTACCCTCACCTGGACCCTAAACCGTCCCCGTCCCCTAACCCTAACCCTAGCCCGAACCCTAACCCTAACCCTTCCCCGAAGCCTGACCCTCAGCCGTCCCCTAATCCTAACCCGTACGCTGACACTAACCCACGCCCTCACACGTACGCTCCCCCTAGAGTGTTGTCATACCCTCACCTGGACCCTAAACCGTCCCCGTCCCCTAACCCTAACCCTAGCCCGAACCGTAACCCTAACCCTTCCCCGAAGCCTGACCCTCATCCGTCCCCTAATCCTAACCCGTACGCTGACACTAACCCGCGCCCTCACACGTACGCTCCCCCTAGAGCGTTGTCGTACCCTCACCTGGACCCTAAACCGTCCCCGTCCCCTAACCCTAACCCTAGCCCGAAGCCTAACCCTAACCCTTCCCCGAAGCCTGACCCTCAGCCGTCCCCTAATCCTAACCCGTACGCTGACACTAACCCGCGCCCTCACACGTACGCTCCCCCTAGAGCGTTGTCGTACCCTCACCTGGACCCTAAACCGTCCCCGTCCCCTAACCCTAACCCTAGCCCGAAGCCTAACCCTAACGCTTCCCCGAAGCCTGACCCTCAGCCGTCCCCTAATCCTAACCCGTACGCTGACACTAACCCGTGCCCTCACACGTACGCTCCCCCTAGAGCGTTGTCGTACCCTCACCTGGACCCTAAACCGTCCCCGTCCCCTAACCCTAACCCTAGCCCGAAGCCTAACCCTAACCCTTCCCCGAAGCCTGACCCTCAGCCGTCCCCTAATCCTAACCCGTACGCTGACACTAACCCGCGCCCTCACACGTACGCTCCCCCTAGAGCGTTGTCGTACCCTCACCTGGACCCTAAACCGTCCCCGTCCCCTAACCCTAACCCTAGCCCGAAGCCTAACCCTAACCCTTCCCCGAAGCCTGACCCTCAGTCGTCCCCTAATCCTAACCCGTACGCTGACACTTACCCGCGCCCTCGCACGTACGCTCCCCCTAGAGCGTTGTCGTACCCTCACCTGGACCCTAAACCGTCCCCGTCCCCTAACCCTAACCCTAGCCCGAACCCTAACCCTAACCCTTCCCCGAAGCCTGACCCTCAGCCTTCCCCTAATCCTAACCCATACGCTGACACTAACCCGCGCCCTCGCACGTACGCTCTCCCTAGAACGTTGTCGTACCCTCACCTGGACCCTAAACCGTCCCCGTCCCCTAACCCTAACCCTAGCCCGAAGCCTAACCCTAACCCTTCCCCGAAGCCTGACCCTCAGCCGTCCCCTAATCCTAACCCGTACGCTGACACTAACCCGCGCCCTCACACGTACGCTCCCCCTAGAGCGTTGTCGTACCCTCACCTGGACCCTAAACCGTCCCCGTCCCCTAACCCTAACCCTAGCCCGAACCCTAACCCTAACACTTCCCCGAAGCCTGACCCTCAGCCGTCCCCTAATCCTAACCCGTACGCTGACACTAACCCGCGCCCTCACACGTACGCTCCCCCTAGAGCGTTGTCGTACCCTCACCTGGACCCTAAACCGTCCCCGTCCCCTAACCCTAACCCTAGCCCGAAGCCTAATCCTAACCCTTCCCCGAAGCCTGACCCTCAGCCGTCCCCTAATCCTAACACGTACGCTGACACTAACCCGCGCCCTCACACGTACGCTCCCCCTAGAGCGTTGTCGTACCCTCACCTGGACCCTAAACCGTCCCCGTCCCCTAACCCTAACCCTAGCCCGAAGCCTAACCCTAACCCTTCCCCGAAGCCTGACCCTCAGGCGTCCCCTAATCCTAACCCATACGCTGACACTAACCCGCGCCCTCGCACGTACGCTCCCCCTAGAGCGTTGTCGTACCCTCACCTGGACCCTAAACCGTCCCCGTCCCCTAACCCTAACCCTAGCCCGAAGCCTAACCCTAACCCTTCCCCGAAGCCTGACCCTCAGCCGTCCCCTAATCCTAACCCGTACGCTGACACTAACCCGCGCCCTCGCATGTACGCTCCCCCTAGAGCGTTGTCGTACCCTCACCTGGACCCTAAACCGTCCCCGTCCCCTAACCCTAACCCTAGCCCGAACCCTAACCCTAAACCTTCCCCGAAGCCTGACCCTCAGCCGTCCCCTAATCCTAACCCGTACGCTGACACTAACCCGCGCCCTCACACGTACGCTCCCCCTAGAGCGTTGTCGTACCCTCACCTGGACCCTAAACCGTCCCCGTCCCCTAACCCTAACCCTAGCCCGAAGCCTAACCCTAACCCTTCCCCGAAGCCTGACCCTCAGCCGTCCCCTAATCCTAACCCGTACGCTGACACTAACCCGCGCCCTCACACGTACGCTCCCCCTAGAGCGTTGTCGTACCCTCACCTGGACCCTAAACCGTCCCCGTCCCCTAACCCTAACCCTAGCCCGAACCCTAACCCTAACCCTTCCCCGAAGCCTGACCCTCAGCCGTCCCCTAATCCTAACCCGTACGCTGACACTAACCCGCGCCCTCGCACGTACGCTCCCCCTAGAGCGTTGTCGTACCCTCACCTGGACCCTAAACCGTCCCCGTCCCCTAACCCTAAACCTAGCCCGAAGCCTAACCCTAACCCTTCCCCGAAGCCTGACCCTCAGCCGTCCCCTAATCCTAACCCGTACGCTGACACTAACCCGCGCCCTCACACGTACGCTCCCCCTAGAGCGTTGTCGTACCCTCACCTGGACCCTAAACCGTCCCCGTCCCCTAACCCTAACCCTAGCCCGAAGCCTAACCCTAACCCTTCCCCGAAGCCTGACCCTCAGCCGTCCCCTAATCCTAACCCGTACGCTGACACTAACCCGCGCCCTCACACGTACGCTCCCCCTAGAGCGTTGTCGTACCCTCACCTGGACCCTAAACAGTCCCCATCCCCTAACCCTAACCCTAGCCCGAAGCCTAACCCTAACCCTTCCCCGAAGCCTGACCCTCAGCCGTCCCCTAATCCTAACCCGTACGCTGACACTAACCCGCGCCCTCGCACGTACGCTCCCCCTAGAGCGTTGTCGTACCCTCACCTGGACCCTAAACCGTCCCCGTCCCCTAACCCTAACCCTAGCCCGAAGCCTAACCCTAACCCTTCCCCGAAGCCTGACCCTCAGCCGTCCCCTAATCCTAACCCGTACGCTGACACTAACCCGCGCCCTCGCACGTACGCTCCCCCTAGAGCGTTGTCGTACCCTCACCTGGACCCTAAACCGTCCCCGTCCCCTAACCCTAACCCTAGCCCGAACCCTAACCCTAACCCTTCCCCGAAGCCTGACCCTCAGCCGTCCCCTAATCCTAACCCGTACGCTGACACTAACCCGTGCCCTCGCACGTACGCTCCCCCTAAAGCGTTGTCGTACCCTCACCTGGACCCTAAACCGTCCCCGTCCCCTAACCCTAACCCTAGCCCGAAGCCTAACCCTAACCCTTCCCCGAAGCCTGACCCTCAGCCGTCCCCTAATCCTAACCCGTACGCTGACACTAACCCGCGCCCTCACACGTACGCTCCCCCTAGAGCGTTGTCGTACCCTCACCTGGACCCTAAACCGTCCCCGTCCCCTAACCCTAACCCTAGCCCGAACCCTAACCCTAACCCTTCCCCGAAGCCTGACCCTCAGCCGTCCCCTAATCCTAACCCGTACGCTGACACTAACCCGCGCCCTCACACGTACGCTCCCCCTAGAGCGTTGACGTACCCTCACCTGGACCCTAAACCGTCCCCGTCCCCTAACCCTAACCCTAGCCCGAAGCCTAACCCTAACCCTTCCCCGAAGCCTGACCCTCAGCCGTCCCCTAATCCTACCCCGTACGCTGACACTAACCCGCGCCCTCACACGTACGCTCCCCCTAGAGCGTTGTCGTACCCTCACCTGGACCCTAAACCGTCCCCGTCCCCTAACCCTAACCCTAGCCCGAAGCCTAACCCTAACCCTTCCCCGAAGCCTGACCCTCAGGCGTCCCCTAATCCTAACCCGTACGCTGACACTAACCCGCGCCCTCGCACGTACGCTCCCCCTAGAGCGTTGTCGTACCCTCACCTGGACCCTAAACCGTCCCCGTACCCTAACCCTAACCCTAGCCCGAAGCCTAACCCTAACCCTTCCCCGAAGCCTGACCCTCAGCCGTCCCCTAATCCTAACCCGTACGCTGACACTAACCCGCGCCCTCGCACGTACGCTCCCCCTAGAGCGTTGTCGTACCCTCACCTGGACCCTAAACCGTCCCCGTCCCCTAACCCTAACCCTAGCCCGAACCCTAACCCTAACACTTCCCCGAAGCCTGACCCTCAGCCGTCCCCTAATCCTAACCCGTACGCTGACACTAACCCGCGCCCTCACACGTACGCTCCCCCTAGAGCGTTGTCGTACCCTCACCTGGACCCTAAACCGTCCCCGTCCCCTAAACCTAACCCTAGCCCGAACCCTAACCCTAACCCTTCCCCGAAGCCTGACCCTCAGCCGTCCCCTAATCCTAACCCGTACGCTGACACTAACCCGCGCCCTCGCACGTACGCTCCCCCTAGAGCGTTGTCGTACCCTCACCTGGACCCTAAACCGTCCCCGTCCCCTAACCCTAACCCTAGCCCGAAGCCTAACCCTAACCCTTCCCCGAAGCCTGACCCTCAGCCGTCCCCTAATCCTAACCCGTACGCTGACACTAACCCGCGCCCTCACACATACGCTCCCCCTAGAGCGTTGTCGTACCCTCACCTGGACCCTAAACCGTCCCCGTCCCCTAATCCTAACCCTAGCCCGAAGCCTAACCCTAACCCTTCCCCGAAGCCTGACCCTCAGCCGTCCCCTAATCCTAACCCGTACGCTGACACTAACCCGCGCCCTCACACGTACGCTCCCCCTAGAGCGTTGTCGTACCCTCACCTGGACCCTAAACCGTCCCCGTCCCCTAACCCTAACCCTAGCCCGAACCCTAACCCTAACCCTTGCCCGAAGCCTGACCCTCAGCCGTCCCCTAATCCTAACCCGTACGCTGACACTAACCCGCGCCCTCACACGTACGCTCCCCCTAGAGCGTTGTCGTACACTCACCTGGACCCTAAACCGTCCCCGTCCCCTAACCCTAACCCTAGCCCGAACCCTAACCCTAACCCTTCCCCGAAGCCTGACCCTCAGCCG
Source organism: Globicephala melas (assembly GCF_963455315.2). Lineage (NCBI taxonomy): Eukaryota > Metazoa > Chordata > Mammalia > Artiodactyla > Delphinidae > Globicephala > Globicephala melas. The sequence continues at coordinate 77,081 of NW_027207781.1, forward strand.
TCCCCTAATCCTAACCCGTACGCTGACACTAACCCGCGCCCTCACACGTACGCTCCCCCTAGAGCGTTGTCGTACCCTCACCTGGACCCTAAACCGTCCCCGTCCCCTAACCCTAACCCTAGCCCGAAGCCTAACCCTAACCCTTCCCCGAAGCCTGACCCTCAGCCGTCCCCTAATCCTAACCCGTACGCTGACACTAACCCACGCCCTCGCACGTACGCTCCCCCTAGAGCGTTGTCGTACCCTCACCTGGACCCTAAACCGTCCCCGTCCCCTAACCCTAACCCTAGCCCGAAGCCTAACCCTAACCCTTCCCCGAAGCCTGACCCTCAGCCGTCCCCTAATCCTAACCCGTACGCTGACACTAACCCGCGCCCTCGCACGTACGCTCCCCCTAGAGCGTTGTCGTACCCTCACCTGGACCCTAAACCGTCCCCGTCCCCTAACCCTAACCCTAGCCCGAACCCTAACCCTAACCCTTCCCCGAAGCCTGACCCTCAGCCGTCCCCTAATCCTAACCCGTACGCTGACACTAACCCGCGCCCTCACACGTACGCTCCCCCTAGAGCGTTGTCGTAACCTCACCTGGACCCTAAACCGTCCCCGTCCCCTAACCCTAACCCTAGCCCGAACCCTAACCCTAACCCTTCCCCGAAGCCTGACCCTCAGCCGTCCCCTAATCCTAACCCGTACGCTGACACTAACCCGCGCCCTCACACGTACGCTACCCCTAGAGCGTTGTCGTACCCTCACCTGGACCCTAAACCGTCCCCGTCCCCTAACCCTAACCCTAGCCCGAACCCTAACCCTAACCCTTGCCCGAAGCCTGACCCTCAGCCGTCCCCTAATCCTAACCCGTACGCTGACACTAACCCGCGCCCTCACACGTACGCTCCCCCTAGAGCGTTGTCGTACCCTCACCTGGACCCTAAACCGTCCCCGTCCCCTAACCCTAACCCTAGCCCGAAGCCTAACCCTAACCCTTCCCCGAAGGCTGACCCTCAGACGTCCCCTAATCCTAAACCGTACGCTGACACTAACCCGCGCCCTCACACGTACGCTCCCCCTAGAGCGTTGTCGTACCCGCACCTGGACCCTAAACCGTCCCCGTCCCCTAACCCTAACCCTAGCCCGAAGCCTAACCCTGACACTTCCCCGAAGCCTGACCCTCAGCCGTCCCCTAATCCTAACCCGTACGCTGACACTAACCCGCGCCCTCGCACGTACGCTCCCCCTAGAGCGTTGTCGTACCCTCACCTGGACCCTAAACCGTCCCCGTCCCCTAACCCTAACCCTAGCCCGAAGCCTAACCCTAACCCTTCCCCGAAGCCTGACCCTCAGCCGTCCCCTAATCCTAACCCGTACGCTGACACTAACCCGCGCCCTCGCACGTACGCTCCCCCTAGAGCGTTGTCGTACCCTCACCTGGACCCTAAACCGTCCCCGTCCCCTAACCCTAACCCTAGCCCGAAGCCTAACCCTAACACTTCCCCGAAGCCTGACCCTCAGCCGTCCCCTAATCCTAACCCGTACGCTGACACTAACCCACGCCCTCACACGTACGCTCCCCCTAGAGCGTTGTCGTACCCTCACCTGGACCCTAAACCGTCCCCGTCCCCTAACCCTAACCCTAGCCCGAAGCCTAACCCTAACCCTTCCCCGAAGCCTGACCCTCAGCCGTCCCCTAATCCTAACCCGTACGCTGACACTAACCGCGCCCTCACACGTACGCTCCCCCTAGAGCGTTGTCGTACCCTCACCTGGACCCTAAACCGTCCCCGTCCCCTAACCCTAACCCTAGCCCGAAGCCTAACCCTAACCCTTCCCCGAAACCTGACCCTCAGCCGTCCCCTAATCCTAACCCGTACGCTGACACTAACCCGCGCCCTCGCACGTACGCTCCCCCTAGAGCGTTGACGTACCCTCACCTGGACCCTAAACCGTCCCGGTCCCCTAACCCTAACCCTAGCCCGAAGCCTAACCCTAACCCTTCCCCGAAGCCTGACCCTCAGCCGTCCCCTAATCCTAACCCGTACGCTGACACTAACCCGCGCCCTCGCACGTACGCTCCCCCTAGAGTGTTGTCGTACCCTCACCTGGACCCTAAACCGTCCCCGTCCCCTAACCCTAACCCTAGCCCGAAGCCTAACCCTAACCCTTCCCCGAAGCCTGACCCTCAGCCGTCCCCTAATCCTAACCCGTACGCTGACACTAACCCGCGCCCTCGCACGTACGCTCCCCCTAGAGCGTTGTCGTACCCTCACCTGGACCCTAAACCGTCCCCGTCCCCTAACCCTAACCCTAGCCCGAAGCCTAACCCTAACCCTTCCCCGAAGCCTGACCCTCAGCCTTCCCCTAATCCTAACCCGTACGCTGACACTAACCCGCGCCCTCACACGTACGCTCCCCCTAGAGCGTTGTCGTACCCTCACCTGGACCCTAAACCGTCCCCGTCCCCTAACCCTAACCCTAGCCCGAAGCCTAACCCTAACCCTTCCCCGAAGCCTGACCCTCAGCCGTCCCCTAATCCTAACCCGTACGCTGACACTAACCCGCGCCCTCACACGTACGCTCCCCCTAGAGCGTTGTCGTACCCTCACCTGGACCCTAAACCGTCCCCGTCCCCTAACCCTAACCCTAGCCCGAAGCCTAACCCTAACCCTTCCCCGAAGCCTGACCCTCAGCCGTCCCCTAATCCTAACCCGTACGCTGACACTAACCCGCGCCCTCACACGTACGCTCCCCCTAGAGCGTTGTCGTACCCTCACCTGGACCCTAAACCGTCCCCGTCCCCTAACCCTAACCCTAGCCCGAAGCCTAACCCTAACCCTTCCCCGAAGCCTGACCCTCAGCCGTCCCCTAATCCTAACCCGTACGCTGACACTAACCCGCGCCCTCGCACGTACGCTCCCCCTAGAGCGTTGTCGTACCCTCACCTGGACCCTAAACCATCCCCGTCCCCTAACCCTAACCCTAGCCCGAAGCCTAACCCTAACCCTTCCCCGAAGCCTGACCCTCAGCCGTCCCCTAATCCTAACCCGTACGCTGACACTAACCCGCGCCCTCACACGTACGCTCCCCCTAGAGCGTTGTCGTACCCTCACCTGGACCCTAAACCGTCCCCGTCCCCTAACCCTAACCCTAGCCCGAAGCCTAACCCTAACCCTTCCCCGAAGCCTGACCCTCTGCCGTCCCCTAATCCTAACCCGTACGCTGACACTAACCCGCGCCCTCGCACGTACGCTCCCCCTAGAGCGTTGTCGTACCCTCACCTGGACCCTAAACCGTCCCCGTCCCCTAACCCTAACCCTAGCCCGAAGCCTAACCCTAACCCTTCCCCGAAGCCTGACCCTCAGCCGTCCCCTAATCCTAACCCGTACGCTGACACTAACCCGCGCCCTCACACGTACGCTCCCCCTAGAGCGTTGTCGTACCCTCACCTGGACCCTAAACCGTCCCCGTCCCCTAACCCTAACCCTAGCCCGAAGCCTAACCCTAACCCTTCCCCGAAGCCTGACCCTCAGCCTTCCCCTAATCCTAACCCGTACGCTGACACTAACCCGCGCCCTCACACGTACGCTCCCCCTAGAGCGTTGTCGTACCCTCACCTGGACCCTAAACCGTCCCCGTCCCCTAACCCTAACCCTAGCCCGAAGCCTAACCCTAACCCTTCCCCGAAGCCTGACCCTCAGCCGTCCCCTAATCCTAACCCGTACGCTGACACTAACCCGCGCCCTCACACGTACGCTCCCCCTAGAGCGTTGTCGTACCCTCACCTGGACCCTAAACCGTCCCCGTCCCCTAACCCTAAACCTAGCCCGAAGCCTAACCCTAACCCTTCCCCGAAGCCTGACCCTCAGCCGTCCCCTAATCCTAACCCGTACGCTGACACTAACCCGCGCCCTCACACGTACGCTCCCCCTAGAGCGTTGTCGTACCCTCACCTGGACCCTAAACCGTCCCCGTCCCCTAACCCTAACCCTAGCCCGAAGCCTAACCCTAACCCTTTCCCGAAGCCTGACCCTCAGCCGTCCCCTAATCCTAACCCGTACGCTGACACTAACCCACGCCCTCACACGTACGCTCCCCCTAGAGCGTTGTCGTACCCTCACCTGGACCCTAAACCGTCCCCGTCCCCTAACCCTAACCCTAGCCCGAAGCCTAACCCTAACCCTTCCCCGAAGCCTGACCCTCAGCCGTCCCCTAATCCTAACCCGTACGCTGACACTAACCCGCGCCCTCACACGTACGCTCCCCCTAGAGCGTTGTCGTACCCTCACCTGGACCCTAAACCGTCCCCGTCCCCTAACCCTAACCCTAGCCCGAACCCTAACCCTAACCCTTCCCCGAAGCCTGACCCTCAGCCGTCCCCTAATCCTAACCCGTACGCTGACACTAACCCGCGCCCTCACACGTACGCTCCCCCTAGAGCGTTGTCGTACCCTCACCTGGACCCTAAACCGTCCCCGTCCCCTAACCCTAACCCTAGCCCGAAGCCTAACCCTAACCCTTCCCCGAAGCCTGACCCTCTGCCGTCCCCTAATCCTAACCCGTACGCTGACACTAACGCGCGCCCTCGCACGTACGCTCCCCCTAGAGCGTTGTCGTACCCTCACCTGGACCCTAAACCGTCCCCGTCCCCTAACCCTAACCCTAGCCCGAAGCCTAACCCTAACCCTTCCCCGAAGCCTGACCCTCTGCCGTCCCCTAATCCTAACCCGTACGCTGACACTAACCCGCGCCCTCGCACGTACGCTCCCCCTAGAGCGTTGTCGTACCCTCACCTGGACCCTAAACCGTCCCCGTCCCCTAACCCTAACCCTAGCCCGAAGCCTAACCCTAACCCTTCCCCGAAGCCTGACCCTCAGCCGTCCCCTAATCCTAACCCGTACGCTGACACTAACCCGCGCCCTCACACGTACGCTCCCCCTAGAGCGTTGTCGTACCCTCACCTGGACCCTAAACCGTCCCCGTCCCCTAACCCTAACCCTAGCCCGAAGCCTAACCCTAACCCTTCCCCGAAGCCTGACCCTCAGCCGTCCCCTAATCCTAACCCGTACGCTGACACTAACCCGCGCCCTCACACGTACGCTCCCCCTAGAGCGTTGTCGTACCCTCACCTGGACCCTAAACCGTCCCCGTCCCCTAACCCTAACCCTAGCCCGAAGCCTAACCCTAACCCTTCCCCGAAGCCTGACCCTCAGCCGTCTCCTAATCCTACCCCGTACGCTGACACTAACCCGCGCCCTCGCACGTACGCTCCCCCTAGAGCGTTGTCGTACCCTCACTTGGACCCTAAACCATCCCCGTCCCCTAACCCTAACCCTAGCCCGAAGCCTAACCCTAACCCTTCCCCGAAGCCTGACCCTCAGCCGTCCCCTAATCCTAACCCGTACGCTGACACTAACCCGCGCCCTCACACGTACGCTCCCCCTAGAGCGTTGTCGTACCCTCACCTGGACCCTAAACCGTCCCCGTCCCCTAACCCTAACCCTAGCCCGAAGCCTAACCCTAACCCTTCCCCGAAGCCTGACCCTCTGCCGTCCCCTAATCCTAACCCGTACGCTGACACTAACCCGCGCCCTCGCACGTACGCTCCCCCTAGAGCGTTGTCGTACCCTCACCTGGACCCTAAACCGTCCCCGTCCCCTAACCCTAACCCTAGCCCGAAGCCTAACCCTAACCCTTCCCCGAAGCCTGACTCTCAGCCGTCCCCTAATCCTAACCCGTACGCTGACACTAACCCGCGCCCTCACACGTACGCTCCCCCTAGAGCGTTGTCGTACCCTCACCTGGACCCTAAACCGTCCCCGTCCCCTAACCCTAACCCTAGCCCGAAGCCTAACCCTAACCCTTCCCCGAAGCCTGACCCTCAGCCTTCCCCTAATCCTAACCCGTACGCTGACACTAACCCGCGCCCTCACACGTACGCTCCCCCTAGAGCGTTGTCGTACCCTCACCTGGACCCTAAACCGTCCCCGTCCCCTAACCCTAACCCTAGCCCGAAGCCTAACCCTAACCCTTCCCCAAAGCCTGACCCTCAGCCGTCCCCTAATCCTAACCCGTACGCTGACACTAACCCGCGCCCTCACACGTACGCTCCCCCTAGAGCGTTGTCGTACCCTCACCTGGACCCTAAACCGTCCCCGTCCCCTAACCCTAACCCTAGCCCGAAGCCTAACCCTAACCCTTCCCCGAAGCCTGACCCTCAGCCGTCCCCTAATCCTAACCCGTACGCTGACACTAACCCGCGCCCTCGCACGTACTCTCCCCCTAGAGCGTTGTCGTACCCTCACCTGGACCCTAAACCGTCCCCGTCCCCTAACCCTAACCCTAGCCCGAAGCCTAACCCTAACCCTTCCCCGAAGCCTGACCCTCAGCCGTCCCCTAATCCTAACCCGTACGCTGACACTAACCCGCGCCCTCACACGTACGCTCCCCCTAGAGCGTTGTCGTACCCTCACCTGGACCCTAAACCGTCCCCGTCCCCTAACCCTAACCCTAGCCCGAAGCCTAACCCTAACCCTTCCCCGAAGCCTGACCCTCAGCCGTCCCCTAATCCTAACCCGTACGCTGACACTAACCCGGGCCCTCACACGTACGCTCCCCCTAGAGCGTTGTCGTACCCTCACCTGGACCCTAAACCGTCCCCGTCCCCTAACCCTAACCCTAGCCCGTCGCCTAACCCTAACCCTTCCCCGAAGCCTGACCCTCAGCCGTCCCCTAAACCTAACCCGTACGCTGACACTAACCCGCGCCCTCACACGTACGCTCCCCCTAGAGCGTTGTCGTACCCTCACCTGGACCCTAAACCGTCCCCGTCCCCTAACCCTAACCCTAGCCCGAAGCCTAACCCTAACCCTTCCCCGAAGCCTGATCCTCAGCCGTCCCCTAATCCTAACCCGTACGCTGACACTAACCCGCGCCCTCACACGTACGCTCCCCCTAGAGCGTTGTCGTACCCTCACCTGGACCCTAAACCGTCCCCGTCCCCTAACCCTAACCCTAGCCCGAAGCCTAACCCTAACCCTTCCCCGAAGCCTGACCCTCAGCCGTCCCCTAATCCTAACCCGTACGCTGACACTAACCCGCGCCCTCACACGTACGCTCCCCCTAGAGCGTTGTCGTACCCTCACCTGGACCCTAAACCGTCCCCGTCCCCTAACCCTAACCCTAGCCCGAAGCCTAACCCTAACCCTTCCCCGAAGCCTGACCCTCAGCCGTCCCCTAATCCTAACCCGTACGCTGACACTAACCCACGCCCTCACACGTACGCTCCCCCTAGAGCGTTGTCGTACCCTCACCTGGACCCTAAACCGTCCCCGTCCCCTAACCCTAACCCTAGCCCGAAGCCAAACCCTAACCCTTCCCCGAAGCCTGACCCTCAGCCGTCCCCTAATCCTAACCCGTACGCTGACACTAACCCGCGCCCTCACACGTACGCTCCTCCTAGAGCGTTGTCGTACCCTCACCTGGACCCTAAACCGTCCCCGTCCCCTAACCCTAACCCTAGCCCGAAGCCTAACCCTAACCCTTCCCCGAAGCCTGACCCTCAGCCGTCCCCTAATCCTAACCCGTACGCTGACACTAACCCGCGCCCTCACACGTACGCTCCCCCTAGAGCGTTGTCGTACCCTCACCTGGACCCTAAACCGTCCCCGTCCCCTAACCCTAACCCTAGCCCGAAGCCTAACCCTAACCCTTCCCCGAAGCCTGACCCTCAGCCGTCCCCTAATCCTAACCCGTACGCTGACACTAACCCGCGCCCTCACACGTACGCTCCCCCTAGAGCGTTGTCGTACCCTCACCTGGACCCTAAACCGTCCCCGTCCCCTAACCCTAACCCTATCCCGAAGCCTAACCCTAACCCTTCCCCGAAGCCTGACCCTCAGCCGTCCCCTAATCCTAACCCGTACGCTGACACTAACCCGCGCCCTCACACGTACGCTCCCCCTAGAGCGTTGTCGTACCCTCACCTGGACCCTAAACCGTCCCCGTCCCCTAACCCTAACCCTAGCCCGAAGCCTAACCCTAACCCTTCCCCGAAGCCTGACCCTCAGCCGTCCCCTAATCCTAACCCGTACGCTGACACTAACCCGCGCCCTCACACGTACGCTCCCCCTAGAGCGTTGTCGTACCCTCACCTGGACCCTAAACCGTCCCCGTCCCCTAACCCTAACCCTAGCCCGAAGCCTAACCCTAACCCTTCCCCGAAGCCTGACCCTCAGCCGTCCCCTAATCGTAACCCGTACGCTGACACTAACCCGCGCCCTCACACGTACGCTCCCCCTAGAGCGTTGTCGTACCCTCACCTGGACCCTAAACCGTCCCCGTCCCCTAACCCTAACCCTAGCCCGAAGCCTAACCCTAACCCTTCCCCGAAGCCTGACCCTCAGCCGTCCCCTAATCCTAACCCGTACGCTGACACTAACCCGCGCCCTCGCACGTACGCTCCCCCTAGAGCGTTGTCGTACCCTCACCTGGACCCTAAACCGTCCCCGTCCCCTAACCCTAACCCTAGCCCGAACCCTAACCCTAACCCTTCCCCGAAGCCTGACCCTCAGCCGTCCCCTAATCCTAACCCGTACGCTGACACTAACCCGCGCCCTCACACGTACGCTCCCCCTAGAGCGTTGTCGTACCCTCACCTGGACCCTAAACCGTCCCCGTCCCCTAACCCTAACCCTAGCCCGAAGCCTAACCCTAACCCTTCCCCGAAGCCTGACCCTCAGCCGTCCCCTAATCCTAACCCGTACGCTGACACTAACCCGCGCCCTCACACGTACACTCCCCCTAGAGCGTTGTCGTACCCTCACCTGGACCCTAAACCGTCCCCGTCCCCTAACCCTAACCCTAGCCCGAAGCCTAACCCTAAACCTTCCCCGAAGCCTGACCCTCAGCCGTCCCCTAATCCTAACCCGTACGCTGACACTAACCCGCGCCCTCACACGTACGCTCCCCCTAGAGCGTTGTCGTACCCTCACCTGGACCCTAAACCGTCCCCGTCCCCTAACCCTAACCCTAGCCCGAAGCCTAACCCTAACCCTTCCCCGAAGCCTGACCCTCAGCCGTCCCCTAATCCTAACCCGTACGCTGACACTAACCCGCGCCCTCACACGTACGCTCCCCCTAGAGCGTTGTCGTACCCTCACCTGGACCCTAAACCGTCCCCGTCCCCTAACCCTAACCCTAGCCCGAAGCCTAACCCTAACCCTTCCCCGAAGCCTGACCCTCAGCCGTCCCCTAATCCTAACCCGTACGCTGACACTAACCCGCGCCCTCACACGTACGCTCCCCCTAGAGCGTTGTCGTACCCTCACCTGGACCCTAAACCGTCCCCGTCCCCTAACCCTAACCCTAGCCCGAACCCTAACCCTAACCCTTCCCCGAAGCCTGACCCTCAGCCGTCCCCTAATCCTAACCCGTACGCTGACACTAACCCGCGCCCTCGCACGTACGCTCCCCCTAGAGCGTTGTCGTACCCTCACCTGGACCCTAAACCGTCCCCGTCCCCTAACCCTAACCCTAGCCCGAACCCTAACCCTAACCCTTCCCCGAAGCCTGACCCTCTGCCGTCCCCTAATCCTAACCCGTACGCTGACACTAACCCGCGCCCTCACACGTACGCTCCCCCTAGAGCGTTGTCGTACCCTCACCTGGACCCTAAACCGTCCCCGTCCCCTAACCCTAACCCTAGCCCGAAGCCTAACCCTAACCCTTCCCCGAAGCCTGACCCTCAGCCGTCCCCTAATCCTAACCCGTACGCTGACACTAACCCGCGCCCTCACACGTACGCTCCCCCTAGAGCGTTGTCGTACCCTCACCTGGACCCTAAACCGTCCCCGTCCCCTAACCCTAACCCTAGCCCGAAGCCTAACCCTAACCCTTTCCCGAAGCCTGACCCTCAGCCGTCCCCTAATCCTAACCCGTACGCTGACACTAACCCGCGCCCTCACACGTACGCTCCCCCTAGAGCGTTGTCGTACCCTCACCTGGACCCTAAACCGTCCCCGTCCCCTAACCCTAACCCTAGCCCGAAGCCTAACCCTAACCCTTCCCCGAAGCCTGACCCTCAGCCGTCCCCTAATCCTAACCCGTACGCTGACACTAACCCGCGCCCTCACACGTACGCTCCCCCTAGAGCGTTGTCGTACCCTCACCTGGACCCTAAACCGTCCCCATCCCCTAACCCTAACCCTAGCCCGAAGCCTAACCCTAACCCTTCCCCGAAGCCTGACCCTCAGCCGTCCCCTAATCCTAACCCGTACGCTGACACTAACCCTGGCCCTCGCACGTACGCTCCCCCTAGAGCGTTGTCGTACCCTCACCTGGACCCTAAACCGTCCCCGTCCCCTAACCCTAACCCTAGCCCGAAGCCTAACCCTAACCCTTCCCCGAAGCCGGACCCTCAGCCGTCCCCTAATCCTAACCCGTACGCTGACACTAACCCACGCCCTCGCACGTACGCTCCCCCTAGAGCGTTGTCGTACCCTCACCTGGACCCTAAACCGTCCCCGTCCCCTAACCCTAACCCTAGCCCGAAGCCTAACCCTAACCCTTCCCTGAAGCCTGACCCTCAGCCGTCCCCTAATCCTAACCCGTACGCTGACACTAACCCGCGGCCTCACACGTACGCTCCCCCTAGAGCGTTGTCGTACCCTCACCTGGACCCTAAACCGTCCCCGTCCCCTAACCCTAACCCTAGCCCGAAGCCTAACCCTAACCCTTCCCCGAAGCCTGACCCTCAGCCGTCCCCTAATCCTAACCCGTACGCTGACACTAACCCGCGCCCTCGCACGTACGCTCCCCCTAGAGCGTTGACGTACCCTCACCTGGACCCTAAACCGTCCCGGTCCCCTAACCCTAACCCTAGCCCGAAGCCTAACCCTAACCCTTCCCCGAAGCCTGACCCTCAGCCGTCCCCTAATCCTAACCCGTACGCTGACACTAACCCGCGCCCTCGCACGTACGCTCCCCCTAGAGCGTTGTCGTACCCTCACCTGGACCCTAAACCGTCCCCGTCCCCTAACCCTAACCCTAGCCCGAAGCCTAACCCTAACCCTTCCCCGAAGCCTGACCCTCAGCCGTCCCCTAATCCTAACCCGTACGCTGACACTAACCCGCGCCCTCACACGTACGCTCCCCCTAGAGCGTTGTCGTACCCTCACCTGGACCCTAAACCGTCCCCGTCCCCTAACCCTAACCCTAGCCCGAAGCCTAACCCTAACCCTTCCCCGAAGCCTGACCCTCAGCCGTCCCCTAATCCTAACCCGTACGCTGACACTAACCCGCGCCCTCACACGTACGCTCCCCCTAGAGCGTTGTCGTACCCTCACCTGGACCCTAAACCGTCCCCGTCCCCTAACCCTAACCCTAGCCCGAAGCCTAACCCTAACCCTTCCCCGAAGCCTGACCCTCAGCCGTCCCCTAATCCTAACCCGTACGCTGACACTAACCCGCGCCCTCGCACGTACGCTCCCCCTAGAGCGTTGTCGTACCCTCACCTGGACCCTAAACCGTCCCCGTCCCCTAACCCTAACCCTAGCCCGAAGCCTAACCCTAACCCTTCCCCGAAGCCTGACCCTCAGCCGTCCCCTAATCCTAACCCGTACGCTGACACTAACCCGCGCCCTCACACGTACGCTCCCCCTAGAGCGTTGTCGTACCCTCACCTGGACCCTAAACCGTCCCCATCCCCTAACCCTAACCCTAGCCCGAAGCCTAACCCTAACCCTTCCCCGAAGCCTGACCCTCAGCCGTCCCCTAATCCTAACCCGTACGCTGACACTAACCCGGGCCCTCGCACGTACGCTCCCCCTAGAGCGTTGTCGTACCCTCACCTGGACCCTAAACCGTCCCCGTCCCCTAACCCTAACCCTAGCCCGAAGCCTAACCCTAACCCTTCCCCGAAGCCGGACCCTCAGCCGTCCCCTAATCCTAACCCGTACGCTGACACTAACCCGCGCCCTCGCACGTACGCTCCCCCTAGAGCGTTGTCGTACCCTCACCTGGACCCTAAACCGTCCCCGTCCCTTAACCCTAACCCTAGCCCGAAGCCTAACCCTAACCCTTCCCCGAAGCCTGACCCTCAGCCGTCCCCTAATCCTAACCCGTACGCTGACACTAACCCGCGGCCTCACACGTACGCTCCCCCTAGAGCGTTGTCGTACCCTCACCTGGACCCTAAACCGTCCCCGTCCCCTAACCCTAACCCTAGCCCGAAGCCTAACCCTAACCCTTCCCCGAAGCCTGACCCTCAGCCGTCCCCTAATCCTAACCCGTACGCTGACACTAACCCGCGCCCTCGCACGTACGCTCCCCCTAGAGCGTTGACGTACCCTCACCTGGACCCTAAACCGTCCCGGTCCCCTAACCCTAACCCTAGCCCGAAGCCTAACCCTAACCCTTCCCCGAAGCCTGACCCTCAGCCGTCCCCTAATCCTAACCCGTACGCTGACACTAACCCGCGCCCTCGCACGTACGCTCCCCCTAGAGCGTTGTCGTACCCTCACCTGGACCCTAAACCGTCCCCGTCCCCTAACCCTAACCCTAGCCCGAAGCCTAACCCTAACCCTTCCCCGAAGCCTGACCCTCAGCCGTCCCCTAATCCTAACCCGTACGCTGACACTAACCCGCGCCCTCACACGTACGCTCCCCCTAGAGCGTTGTCGTACCCTCACCTGGACCCTAAACCGTCCCCGTCCCCTAACCCTAACCCTAGCCCGAAGCCTAACCCTAACCCTTCCCCGAAGCCTGACCCTCAGCCGTCCCCTAATCCTAACCCGTACGCTGACACTAACCCGCGCCCTCGCACGTACGCTCCCCCTAGAGCGTTGTCGTACCCTCACCTGGACCCTAAACCGTCCCCGTCCCCTAACCCTAACCCTAGCCCGAAGCCTAACCCTAACCCTTCCCCGAAGCCTGACCCTCAGCCGTCCCCTAATCCTAACCCGTACGCTGACACTAACCCGCGCCCTCACACGTACGCTCCCCCTAGAGCGTTGTCGTACCCTCACCTGGACCCTAAACCGTCCCCGTCCCCTAACCCTAACCCTAGCCCGAAGCCTAACCCTAACCCTTCCCCGAAGCCTGACCCTCAGCCGTCCCCTAATCCTAACCCGTACGCTGACACTAACCCGCGGCCTCACACGTACGCTCCCCCTAGAGCGTTGTCGTACCCTCACCTGGACCCTAAACCGTCCCCGTCCCCTAACCCTAACCCTAGCCCGAAGCCTAACCCTAACCCTTCCCCGAAGCCTGACCCTCAGCCGTCCCCTAATCCTAACCCGTACGCTGACACTAACCCGCGCCCTCGCACGTACGCTCCCCCTAGAGCGTTGACGTACCCTCACCTGGACCCTAAACCGTCCCGGTCCCCTAACCCTAACCCTAGCCCGAAGCCTAACCCTAACCCTTCCCCGAAGCCTGACCCTCAGCCGTCCCCTAATCCTAACCCGTACGCTTACACTAACCCGCGCCCTCACACGTACGCTCCCCCTAGAGCGTTGTCGTACCCTCACCTGGACCCTAAACCGTCCCCGTCCCCTAACCCTAACCCTAGCCCGAAGCCTAACCCTAACCCTTCCCCGAAGCCTGACCCTCAGCCGTCCCCTAATCCTAACCCGTACGCTGACACTAACCCGCGCCCTCACACGTACGCTCCCCCTAGAGCGTTGTCGTACCCTCACCTGGACCCTAAACCGTCCCCGTCCCCTAACCCTAACCCTAGCCCGAAGCCTAACCCTAACCCTTCCCCGAAGCCTGACCCTCAGCCGTCCCCTAATCCTAACCCGTACGCTGACACTAATCCGCGCCCTCGCACGTACGCTCCCCCTAGAGCGTTGTCGTACCCTCACCTGGACCCTAAACCGTCCCCGTCCCCTAACCCTAACCCTAGCCCGAAGCCTAACCCTAACCCTTCCCCGAAGCCTGACCCTCAGCCGTCCCCTAAACCTAACACGTACGCTGACACTAACCCGCGCCCTCACACGTACGCTCCCCCTAGAGCGTTGTCGTACCCTCACCTGGACCCTAAACCGTCCCCGTCCCCTAACCCTAACCCTAGCCCGAAGCCTAACCCTAACCCTTCCCCGAAGCCTGACCCTCAGCCGTCCCCTAATCCTAACCCGTACGCTGACACTAACCCGCGCCCTCACACGTACGCTCCCCCTAGAGCGTTGTCGTACCCTCACCTGGACCCTAAACCGTCCCCGTCCCCTAACCCTAACCCTAGCCCGAAGCCTAACCCTAACCCTTCCCCGAAGCCTGACCCTCAGCCGTCCCCTAATCCTAACCCGTACGCTGACACTAACCCGCGCCCTCGCACGTACGCTCCCCCTAGAGCGTTGTCGTACCCTCACCTGGACCCTAAACCGTCCCCGTCCCCTAACCCTAACCCTAGCCCGAAGCCTAACCCTAACCCTTCCCCGAAGCCTGACCCTCAGCCGTCCCCTAAACCTAACACGTACGCTGACACTAACCCGCGCCCTCACACGTACGCTCCCCCTAGAGCGTTGTCGTACCCTCACCTGGACCCTAAACCGTCCCCGTCCCCTAACCCTAACCCTAGCCCGAAGCCTAACCCTAACCCTTCCCCGAAGCCTGACCCTCAGCCGTCCCCTAATCCTAACCCGTACGCTGACACTAACCCGCGCCCTCACACGTACGCTCCCCCTAGAGCGTTGTCGTACCCTCACCTGGACCCTAAACCGTCCCCGTCCCCTAACCCTAACCCTAGCCCGAAGCCTAACCCTAACCCTTCCCCGAAGCCTGACCCTCAGCCGTCCCCTAATCCTAACCCGTACGCTGACACTAACCCACGCCCTCACACGTACGCTCCCCCTAGAGCGTTGTCGTACCCTCACCTGGACCCTAAACCGTCCCCGTCCCCTAACCCTAACCCTAGCCCGAACCCTAACCCTAACCCTTCCCCGAAGCCTGACCCTCAGCCGTCCCCTAATCCTAACCCGTACGCTGACACTAACCCGCGCCCTCACACGTACGCTCCTCCTAGAGCGTTGTCGTACCCTCACCTGGACCCTAAACCGTCCCCGTCCCCTAACCCTAACCCTAGCCCGAAGCCTAACCCTAACCCTTCCCCGAAGCCTGACCCTCAGCCGTCCCCTAATCCTAACCCGTACGCTGACACTAACCCGCGCCCTCACACGTACGCTCCCCCTAGAGCGTTGTCGTACCCTCACCTGGACCCTAAACCGTCCCCGTCCCCTAACCCTAACCCTAGCCCGAAGCCTAACCCTAACCCTTCCCCGAAGCCTGACCCTCAGCCGTCCCCTAATCCTAACCCGTACGCTGACACTAACCCGCGCCCTCACACGTACGCTCCCCCTAGAGCGTTGTCGTACCCTCACCTGGACCCTAAACCGTCCCCGTCCCCTAACCCTAACCCTATCCCGAAGCCTAACCCTAACCCTTCCCCGAAGCCTGACCCTCAGCCGTCCCCTAATCCTAACCCGTACGCTGACACTAACCCGCGCCCTCACACGTACGCTCCCCCTAGAGCGTTGTCGTACCCTCACCTGGACCCTAAACCGTCCCCGTCCCCTAACCCTAACCCTAGCCCGAAGCCTAACCCTAACCCTTCCCCGAAGCCTGACCCTCAGCCGTCCCCTAATCCTAACCCGTACGCTGACACTAACCCGCGCCCTCACACGTACGCTCCCCCTAGAGCGTTGTCGTACCCTCACCTGGACCCTAAACCGTCCCCGTCCCCTAACCCTAACCCTAGCCCGAACCCTAACCCTAACCCTTCCCCGAAGCCTGACCCTCAGCCGTCCCCTAATCGTAACCCGTACGCTGACACTAACCCGCGCCCTCACACGTACGCTCCCCCTAGAGCGTTGTCGTACCCTCACCTGGACCCTAAACCGTCCCCGTCCCCTAACCCTAACCCTAGCCCGAAGCCTAACCCTAACCCTTCCCCGAAGCCTGACCCTCAGCCGTCCCCTAATCCTAACCCGTACGCTGACACTAACCCGCGCCCTCGCACGTACGCTCCCCCTAGAGCGTTGTCGTACCCTCACCTGGACCCTAAACCGTCCCCGTCCCCTAACCCTAACCCTAGCCCGAACCCTAACCCTAACCCTTCCCCGAAGCCTGACCCTCAGCCGTCCCCTAATCCTAACCCGTACGCTGACACTAACCCGCGCCCTCACACGTACGCTCCCCCTAGAGCGTTGTCGTACCCTCACCTGGACCCTAAACCGTCCCCGTCCCCTAACCCTAACCCTAGCCCGAAGCCTAACCCTAACCCTTCCCCGAAGCCTGACCCTCAGCCGTCCCCTAATCCTAACCCGTACGCTGACACTAACCCGCGCCCTCACACGTACACTCCCCCTAGAGCGTTGTCGTACCCTCACCTGGACCCTAAACCGTCCCCGTCCCCTAACCCTAACCCTAGCCCGAAGCCTAACCCTAAACCTTCCCCGAAGCCTGACCCTCAGCCGTCCCCTAATCCTAACCCGTACGCTGACACTAACCCGCGCCCTCACACGTACGCTCCCCCTAGAGCATTGTCGTACCCTCACCTGGACCCTAAACCGTCCCCGTCCCCTAACCCTAACCCTAGCCCGAAGCCTAACCCTAACCCTTCCCCGAAGCCTGACCCTCAGCCGTCCCCTAATCCTAACCCGTACGCTGACACTAACCCGCGCCCTCACACGTACGCTCCCCCTAGAGCGTTGTCGTACCCTCACCTGGACCCTAAACCGTCCCCGTCCCCTAACCCTAACCCTAGCCCGAAGCCTAACCCTAACCCTTCCCCGAAGCCTGACCCTCAGCCGTCCCCTAATCCTAACCCGTACGCTGACACTAACCCGCGCCCTCACACGTACGCTCCCCCTAGAGCGTTGTCGTACCCTCACCTGGACCCTAAACCGTCCCCGTCCCCTAACCCTAACCCTAGCCCGAACCCTAACCCTAACCCTTCCCCGAAGCCTGACACTCAGCCGTCCCCTAATCCTAACCCGTACGCTGACACTAACCCGCGCCCTCGCACGTACGCTCCCCCTAGAGCGTTGTCGTACCCTCACCTGGACCCTAAACCGTCCCCGTCCCCTAACCCTAACCCTAGCCCGAACCCTAACCCTAACCCTTCCCCGAAGCCTGACCCTCTGCCGTCCCCTAATCCTAACCCGTACGCTGACACTAACCCGCGCCCTCACACGTACGCTCCCCCTAGAGCGTTGTCGTACCCTCACCTGGACCCTAAACCGTCCCCGTCCCCTAACCCTAACCCTAGCCCGAAGCCTAACCCTAACTCTTCCCCGAAGCCTGACCCTCAGCCGTCCCCTAATCCTAACCCGTACGCTGACACTAACCCGCGCCCTCACACGTACGCTCCCCCTAGAGCGTTGTCGTACCCTCACCTGGACCCTAAACCGTCCCCGTCCCCTAACCCTAACCCTAGCCCGAAGCCTAACCCTAACCCTTTCCCGAAGCCTGACCCTCAGCCGTCCCCTAATCCTAACCCGTACGCTGACACTAACCCGCGCCCTCACACGTACGCTCCCCCTAGAGCGTTGTCGTACCCTCACCTGGACCCTAAACCGTCCCCGTCCCCTAACCCTAACCCTAGCCCGAAGCCTAACCCTAACCCTTCCCCGAAGCCTGACCCTCAGCCGTCCCCTAATCCTAACCCGTACGCTGACACTAACCCGCGCCCTCACACGTACGCTCCCCCTAGAGCGTTGTCGTACCCTCACCTGGACCCTAAACCGTCCCCATCCCCTAACCCTAACCCTAGCCCGAAGCCTAACCCTAACCCTTCCCCGAAGCCTGACCCTCAGCCGTCCCCTAATCCTAACCCGTACGCTGACACTAACCCTGGCCCTCGCACGTACGCTCCCCCTAGAGCGTTGTCGTACCCTCACCTGGACCCTAAACCGTCCCCGTCCCCTAACCCTAACCCTAGCCCGAAGCCTAACCCTAACCCTTCCCCGAAGCCGGACCCTCAGCCGTCCCCTAATCCTAACCCGTACGCTGACACTAACCCACGCCCTCGCACGTACGCTCCCCCTAGAGCGTTGTCGTACCCTCACCTGGACCCTAAACCATCCCCGTCCCCTAACCCTAACCCTAGCCCGAAGCCTAACCCTAACCCTTCCCCGAAGCCTGACCCTCAGCCGTCCCCTAATCCTAACCCGTACGCTGACACTAACCCGCGGCCTCACACGTACGCTCCCCCTAGAGCGTTGTCGTACCCTCACCTGGACCCTAAACCGTCCCCGTCCCCTAACCCTAACCCTAGCCCGAAGCCTAACCCTAACCCTTCCCCGAAGCCTGACCCTCAGCCGTCCCCTAATCCTAACCCGTACGCTGACACTAACCCGCGCCCTCGCACGTACGCTCCCCCTAGAGCGTTGACGTACCCTCACCTGGACCCTAAACCGTCCCGGTCCCCTAACCCTAACCCTAGCCCGAAGCCTAACCCTAACCCTTCCCCGAAGCCTGACCCTCAGCCGTCCCCTAATCCTAACCCGTACGCTGACACTAACCCGCGCCCTCGCACGTACGCTCCCCCTAGAGCGTTGTCGTACCCTCACCTGGACCCTAAACCGTCCCCGTCCCCTAACCCTAACCCTAGCCCGAAGCCTAACCCTAACCCTTCCCCGAAGCCTGACCCTCAGCCGTCCCCTAATCCTAACCCGTACGCTGACACTAACCCGCGCCCTCACACGTACGCTCCCCCTAGAGCGTTGTCGTACCCTCACCTGGACCCTAAACCGTCCCCGTCCCCTAACCCTAACCCTAGCCCGAAGCCTAACCCTAACCCTTCCCCGAAGCCTGACCCTCAGCCGTCCCCTAATCCTAACCCGTACGCTGACACTAACCCGCGCCCTCACACGTACGCTCCCCCTAGAGCGTTGTCGTACCCTCACCTGGACCCTAAACCGTCCCCGTCCCCTAACCCTAACCCTAGCCCGAAGCCTAACCCTAACCCTTCCCCGAAGCCTGACCCTCAGCCGTCCCCTAATCCTAACCCGTACGCTGACACTAACCCGCGCCCTCGCACGTACGCTCCCCCTAGAGCGTTGTCGTACCCTCACCTGGACCCTAAACCGTCCCCGTCCCCTAACCCTAACCCTAGCCCGAAGCCTAACCCTAACCCTTCCCCGAAGCCTGACCCTCAGCCGTCCCCTAATCCTAACCCGTACGCTGACACTAACCCGCGCCCTCACACGTACGCTCCCCCTAGAGCGTTGTCGTACCCTCACCTCGACCCTAAACCGTCCCCATCCCCTAACCCTAACCCTAGCCCGAAGCCTAACCCTAACCCTTCCCCGAAGCCTGACCCTCAGCCGTCCCCTAATCCTAACCCGTACGCTGACACTAACCCGGGCCCTCGCACGTACGCTCCCCCTAGAGCGTTGTC
>NW_027207782.1:0-96393 GCF_963455315.2 Globicephala melas
CAGTTCCTGTGTAGCCAAGTTTACATTCCGTGTATTACTGATATCTTATGATGTTTCTTTTTCTGTGTGACTTATTTCAGTTAGAATCATCGTACCTGAATCCACTCATTGTGCTGCTACGGGCCTGATGACATAGATTTCACTGCTGAGTGATACTGCATTGTACGTAAGTACCACAAGTTCTTTATCCATTTTTCACTTTCTGTGATATTGAACTTGTACGGTAAACGAGGTTCTTGTAAACAGAGGCGTCCCAAACATTGGGGTGGCTGTATCTTTTTGATTTTAATTTCCCTAAGCTATAGGACCATAAGTGGAAGTGCCCTAGGCTCTGTTGCTTTGTTTTTTAGATGTTTCAGGAAACACCATACACTTCTCCCGAGTGTCTGTTGGCAGTTTACATCCCGCCCATCAGCATAACAAGGCTCCCAGTTCTCCATGGCCTGTCCTGCCTTTCTGGATTTTACACTTTTTTCAGATGGCCCTTTTGACCGGGGGGAAGTGAGACTTCATTGTAGTGCAGATTTCCTTTGCAAGCTTGCTTGGTTGGCCAAAAAGGGCGTATGCGTTTTTTCCTGAATATATTCAGGAAAAAACGCATACGCCCTTTTTGGCCAAGTGCATCATTGTGGACGTTCTGCCTCTTTTCCTATGCTTTCAATGCAATTCCAGTCTACCTCCTGAAATCGGTTTCCTGCAATTCTGCCCCGCTTTCAAGTCCTCTTGGCAGCCTTACTTCAGTATATTTTTGGACGATAGCTGTCATTTATAACTCTGCAGGTTTGTGAATTACAGTGCCCCTGAGCTCCTTTCTTCAACTCGCTTTCTTGTGAGCTGGCCGCAACACCGCAGGATGGCTTCAGGCCCTAATCTGGTTCCGGCACGGCACGCTGAGCCTTTGGTTATTTCCTCTTCCTGGTGGGAAATGAGAGTTAAATTTGCCCGTCCAGACACCTCCAGCTAGTCTCTCATTGGTTCTCGCTATTCCTGTTCATCTTCCGCAGAAATTGCAAACTGGGCCAAACAGGAGGTTAAAGGGACTGACTCTCCAAGTCGGGAGAGTGTTAGTAAAGCGTCTGGAATGTTGCACCCGAGTACCAGGGTACGAAAACTGAGACATATTTGAACACGTCTCCCGATCACATGGTTGATCATACTCTAGGTTCCACATGCATGTTTTAGCTGAAGGAAGAATACCTTAAACCTGGGTAGTTGAAACCCGTGGAATGGGTACCATGCAATATGACTTCAAAGGGTCTTCATTTGCTCACCGAACCTCTCCAATCCTATCACTGCTGCGTTTATGTCCCTGTACACATGCTTGATTCTCTTTCGGAGACATAGCAATCCATAGGTTTTAAGATACTTAAGAGTCAGGTACATTCTTAGGCGTTTAATATGGGGTGTTGAGTCCATTTCGTTGAGCAAGGAGTAGCTCTTGTCTATTCCATATTTGGCTTAAGGAACTTTATCTGTGCTCATTTCAATCTCTGGTTTTATGCAGCACCCCAACTCACCTTTACCCTTAAACAAGCATAAGTTGGTTTTCTAAATTTGAGACCCTGTTCTGTTCTGTAATTCAGTTCCTGTGTAGCCAAGTTTACATTCCGTGTATTACTGATATCTTATGATGTTTCTTCTTCTGTGTGACTTATTTCAGTTAGAATCATCGTACCTGAATCCACTCATTGTGCTGCTACGGGCCTGATGACATAGATTTCACTGCTGAGTGATACTGCATTGTACGTAAGTACCACAAGTTCTTTATCCATTTTTCACTTTCTGTGATATTGAACTTGTACGGTAAACGAGGTTCTTGTAAACAGAGGCGTCCCAAACATTGGGGTGGCTGTATCTTTTTGATTTTAATTTCCCTAAGCTATAGGACCATAAGTGGAAGTGCCCTAGGCTCTGTTGCTTTGTTTTCTAGATGTTTCAGGAAACACCATACACTTCTCCCGAGTGTCTGTTGGCAATTTACATCCCGCCCATCAGCATAACAAGGCTCCCAGTTCTCCATGGTCTGTCCTGACTTTCTGGATTTTACACTTTTTTCAGATGGCCCTTTTGACCGGGGGGAAGTGAGACTTCATTGTAGTGCAGATTTCCTTTGCAAGCTTGCTTGGTTGGCCAAAAAGGGCGTATGCGTTTTTTCCTGAATATATTCAGGAAAAAACGCATACGCCCTTTTTGGCCAAGTGCATCATTGTGGACGTTCTGCCTCTTTTCCTATGCTTTCAATGCAATTCCAGTCTACCTCCTGAAATCGGTTTCCTGCAATTCTGCCCCGCTTTCAAGTCCTCTTGGCAGCCTTACTTCAGTATATTTTTGGACGATAGTTGTCATTTATAACTCTGCAGGTTTGTGAATTACAGTGCCCCTGAGCTCCTTTCTTCAACTCGCTTTCTTGTGAGCTGGCCGCAACACCGCAGGATGGCTTCAGGCCCTAATCTGGTTCCGGCACGGCACGCTGAGCCTTTGGTTATTTCCTCTTCCTGGTGGGAAATGAGAGTTAAATTTGCCCGTCCAGACACCTCCAGCTAGTCTCTCATTGGTTCTCGCTATTCCTGTTCATCTTCCGCAGAAATTGCAAACTGGGCCAAACAGGAGGTTAAAGGGACTGACTCTCCAAGTCGGGAGAGTGTTAGTAAAGCGTCTGGAATGTTGCACCCGAGTACCAGGGTACGAAAACTGAGACATATTTGAACACGTCTCCCGATCACATGGTTGATCATACTCTAGGTTCCACATGCATGTTTTAGCTGAAGGAAGAATACCTTAAACCTGGGTAGTTGAAACCCGTGGAATGGGTACCATGCAATATGACTTCAAAGGGTCTTCATTTGCTCACCGAACCTCTCCAATCCTATCACTGCTGCGTTTATGTCCCTGTACACATGCTTGATTCTCTTTCGGAGACATAGCAATCCATAGGTTTTAAGATACTTAAGAGTCAGGTACATTCTTAGGCGTTTAATATGGGGTGTTGAGTCCATTTCGTTGAGCAAGGAGTAGCTCTTGTCTATTCCATATTTGGCTTAAGGAACTTTATCTGTGCTCATTTCAATCTCTGGTTTTATGCAGCACCCCAACTCACCTTTACCCTTAAACAAGCATAAGTTGGTTTTCTAAATTTGAGACCCTGTTCTGTTCTGTAATTCAGTTCCTGTGTAGCCAAGTTTACATTCCGTGTATTACTGATATCTTATGATGTTTCTTTTTCTGTGTGACTTATTTCAGTTAGAATCATCGTACTTGAATCCACTCATTGTGCTGCTACGGGCCTGATGACATAGATTTCACTGCTGAGTGATACTGCATTGTACGTAAGTACCACAAGTTCTTTATCCATTTTTCACTTTCTGTGATATTGAACTTGTACGGTAAACGAGGTTCTTGTAAACAGAGGCGTCCCAAACATTGGGGTGGCTGTATCTTTTTGATTTTAATTTCCCTAAGCTATAGGACCATAAGTGGAAGTGCCCTAGGCTCTGTTGCTTTGTTTTCTAGATGTTTCAGGAAACACCATACACTTCTCCCGAGTGTCTGTTGGCAATTTACATCCCGCCCATCAGCATAACAAGGCTCCCAGTTCTCCATGGCCTGTCCTGCCTTTCTGGATTTTACACTTTTTTCAGATGGCCCTTTTGACCGGGGGGAAGTGAGACTTCATTGTAGTGCAGATTTCCTTTGCAAGCTTGCTTGGTTGGCCAAAAAGGGCGTATGCGTTTTTTCCTGAATATATTCAGGAAAAAACGCATACGCCCTTTTTGGCCAAGTGCATCATTGTGGACGTTCTGCCTCTTTTCCTATGCTTTCAATGCAATTCCAGTCTACCTCCTGAAATCGGTTTCCTGCAATTCTGCCCCGCTTTCAAGTCCTCTTGGCAGCCTTACTTCAGTATATTTTTGGACGATAGCTGTCATTTATAACTCTGCAGGTTTGTGAATTACAGTGCCCCTGAGCTCCTTTCTTCAACTCGCTTTCTTGTGAGCTGGCCGCAACACCGCAGGATGGCTTCAGGCCCTAATCTGGTTCCGGCACGGCACGCTGAGCCTTTGGTTATTTCCTCTTCCTGGTGGGAAATGAGAGTTAAATTTGCCCGTCCAGACACCTCCAGCTAGTCTCTCATTGGTTCTCGCTATTCCTGTTCATCTTCCGCAGAAATTGCAAACTGGGCCAAACAGGAGGTTAAAGGGACTGACTCTCCAAGTCGGGAGAGTGTTAGTAAAGCGTCTGGAATGTTGCACCCGAGTACCAGGGTACGAAAACTGAGACATATTTGAACACGTCTCCCGATCACATGGTTGATCATACTCTAGGTTCCACATGCATGTTTTAGCTGAAGGAAGAATACCTTAAACCTGGGTAGTTGAAACCCGTGGAATGGGTACCATGCAATATGACTTCAAAGGGTCTTCATTTGCTCACCGAACCTCTCCAATCCTATCACTGCTGCGTTTATGTCCCTGTACACATGCTTGATTCTCTTTCGGAGACATAGCAATCCATAGGTTTTAAGATACTTAAGAGTCAGGTACATTCTTAGGCGTTTAATATGGGGTGTTGAGTCCATTTCGTTGAGCAAGGAGTAGCTCTTGTCTATTCCATATTTGGCTTAAGGAACTTTATCTGTGCTCATTTCAATCTCTGGTTTTATGCAGCACCCCAACTCACCTTTACCCTTAAACAAGCATAAGTTGGTTTTCTAAATTTGAGACCCTGTTCTGTTCTGTAATTCAGTTCCTGTGTAGCCAAGTTTACATTCCGTGTATTACTGATATCTTATGATGTTTCTTCTTCTGTGTGACTTATTTCAGTTAGAATCATCGTACCTGAATCCACTCATTGTGCTGCTACGGGCCTGATGACATAGATTTCACTGCTGAGTGATACTGCATTGTACGTAAGTACCACAAGTTCTTTATCCATTTTTCACTTTCTGTGATATTGAACTTGTACGGTAAACGAGGTTCTTGTAAACAGAGGCGTCCCAAACATTGGGGTGGCTGTATCTTTTTGATTTTAATTTCCCTAAGCTATAGGACCATAAGTGGAAGTGCCCTAGGCTCTGTTGCTTTGTTTTCTAGATGTTTCAGGAAACACCATACACTTCTCCCGAGTGTCTGTTGGCAATTTACATCCCGCCCATCAGCATAACAAGGCTCCCACTTCTCCATGGTCTGTCCTGCCTTTCTGGATTTTACACTTTTTTCAGATGGCCCTTTTGACCGGGGGGAAGTGAGACTTCATTGTAGTGCAGATTTCCTTTGCAAGCTTGCTTGGTTGGCCAAAAAGGGCGTATGCGTTTTTTCCTGAATATATTCAGGAAAAAACGCATACGCCCTTTTTGGCCAAGTGCATCATTGTGGACGTTCTGCCTCTTTTCCTATGCTTTCAATGCAATTCCAGTCTACCTCCTGAAATCGGTTTCCTGCAATTCTGCCCCGCTTTCAAGTCCTCTTGGCAGCCTTACTTCAGTATATTTTTGGACGATAGCTGTCATTTATAACTCTGCAGGTTTGTGAATTACAGTGCCCCTGAGCTCTTTTCTTCAACTCGCTTTCTTGTGAGCTGGCCGCAACACCGCAGGATGGCTTCAGGCCCTAATCTGGTTCCGGCACGGCACGCTGAGCCTTTGGTTATTTCCTCTTCCTGGTGGGAAATGAGAGTTAAATTTGCCCGTCCAGACACCTCCAGCTAGTCTCTCATTGGTTCTCGCTATTCCTGTTCATCTTCTGCAGAAATTGCAAACTGGGCCAAACAGGAGGTTAAAGGGACTGACTCTCCAAGTCGGGAGAGTGTTAGTAAAGCGTCTGGAATGTTGCACCCGAGTACCAGGGTACGAAAACTGAGACATATTTGAACACGTCTCCCGATCACATGGTTGATCATACTCTAGGTTCCACATGCATGTTTTAGCTGAAGGAAGAATACCTTAAACCTGGGTAGTTGAAACCCGTGGAATGGGTACCATGCAATATGACTTCAAAGGGTCTTCATTTGCTCACCGAACCTCTCCAATCCTATCACTGCTGCGTTTATGTCCCTGTACACATGCTTGATTCTCTTTCGGAGACATAGCAATCCATAGGTTTTAAGATACTTAAGAGTCAGGTACATTCTTAGGCGTTTAATATGGGGTGTTGAGTCCATTTCGTTGAGCAAGGAGTAGCTCTTGTCTATTCCATATTTGGCTTAAGGAACTTTATCTGTGCTCATTTCAATCTCTGGTTTTATGCAGCACCCCAACTCACCTTTACCCTTAAACAAGCATAAGTTGGTTTTCTAAATTTGAGACCCTGTTCTGTTCTGTAATTCAGTTCCTGTGTAGCCAAGTTTACATTCCGTGTATTACTGATATCTTATGGATGTTTCTTCTTCTGTGTGACTTATTTCAGTTAGAATCATCGTACCTGAATCCACTCATTGTGCTGCTACGGGCCTGATGACATAGATTTCACTGCTGAGTGATACTGCATTGTACGTAAGTACCACAAGTTCTTTATCCATTTTTCACTTTCTGTGATATTGAACTTGTACGGTAAACGAGGTTCTTGTAAACAGAGGCGTCCCAAACATTGGGGTGGCTGTATCTTTTTGATTTTAATTTCCCTAAGCTATAGGACCATAAGTGGAAGTGCCCTAGGCTCTGTTGCTTTGTTTTTTAGATGTTTCAGGAAACACCATACACTTCTCCCGAGTGTCTGTTGGCAATTTACATCCCGCCCATCAGCATAACAAGGCTCCCAGTTCTCCATGGCCTGTCCTGCCTTTCTGGATTTTACACTTTTTTCAGATGGCCCTTTTGACCGGGGGGAAGTGAGACTTCATTGTAGTGCAGATTTCCTTTGCAAGCTTGCTTGGTTGGCCAAAAAGGGCGTATGCGTTTTTTCCTGAATATATTCAGGAAAAAACGCATACGCCCTTTTTGGCCAAGTGCATCATTGTGGACGTTCTGCCTCTTTTCCTATGCTTTCAATGCAATTCCAGTCTACCTCCTGAAATCGGTTTCCTGCAATTCTGCCCCGCTTTCAAGTCCTCTTGGCAGCCTTACTTCAGTATATTTTTGGACGATAGCTGTCATTTATAACTCTGCAGGTTTGTGAATTACAGTGCCCCTGAGCTCCTTTCTTCAACTCGCTTTCTTGTGAGCTGGCCGCAACACCGCAGGATGGCTTCAGGCCCTAATCTGGTTCCGGCACGGCACGCTGAGCCTTTGGTTATTTCCTCTTCCTGGTGGGAAATGAGAGTTAAATTTGCCCGTCCAGACACCTCCAGCTAGTCTCTCATTGGTTCTCGCTATTCCTGTTCATCTTCCGCAGAAATTGCAAACTGGGCCAAACAGGAGGTTAAAGGGACTGACTCTCCAAGTCGGGAGAGTGTTAGTAAAGCGTCTGGAATGTTGCACCCGAGTACCAGGGTACGAAAACTGAGACATATTTGAACACGTCTCCCGATCACATGGTTGATCATACTCTAGGTTCCACATGCATGTTTTAGCTGAAGGAAGAATACCTTAAACCTGGGTAGTTGAAACCCGTGGAATGGGTACCATGCAATATGACTTCAAAGGGTCTTCATTTGCTCACCGAACCTCTCCAATCCTATCACTGCTGCGTTTATGTCCCTGTACACATGCTTGATTCTCTTTCGGAGACATAGCAATCCATAGGTTTTAAGATACTTAAGAGTCAGGTACATTCTTAGGCGTTTAATATGGGGTGTTGAGTCCATTTCGTTGAGCAAGGAGTAGCTCTTGTCTATTCCATATTTGGCTTAAGGAACTTTATCTGTGCTCATTTCAATCTCTGGTTTTATGCAGCACCCCAACTCACCTTTACCCTTAAACAAGCATAAGTTGGTTTTCTAAATTTGAGACCCTGTTCTGTTCTGTAATTCAGTTCCTGTGTAGCCAAGTTTACATTCCGTGTATTACTGATATCTTATGATGTTTCTTCTTCTGTGTGACTTATTTCAGTTAGAATCATCGTACCTGAATCCACTCATTGTGCTGCTACGGGCCTGATGACATAGATTTCACTGCTGAGTGATACTGCATTGTACGTAAGTACCACAAGTTCTTTATCCATTTTTCACTTTCTGTGATATTGAACTTGTACGGTAAACGAGGTTCTTGTAAACAGAGGCGTCCCAAACATTGGGGTGGCTGTGTCTTTTTGATTTTAATTTCCCTAAGCTATAGGACCATAAGTGGAAGTGCCCTAGGCTCTGTTGCTTTGTTTTCTAGATGTTTCAGGAAACACCATACACTTCTCCCGAGTGTCTGTTGGCAATTTACATCCCGCCCATCAGCATAACAAGGCTCCCAGTTCTCCATGGCCTGTCCTGCCTTTCTGGATTTTACACTTTTTTCAGATGGCCCTTTTGACCGGGGGGAAGTGAGACTTCATTGTAGTGCAGATTTCCTTTGCAAGCTTGCTTGGTTGGCCAAAAAGGGCGTATGCGTTTTTTCCTGAATATATTCAGGAAAAAACGCATACGCCCTTTTTGGCCAAGTGCATCATTGTGGACGTTCTGCCTCTTTTCCTATGCTTTCAATGCAATTCCAGTCTACCTCCTGAAATCGGTTTCCTGCAATTCTGCCCCGCTTTCAAGTCCTCTTGGCAGCCTTACTTCAGTATATTTTTGGACGATAGCTGTCATTTATAACTCTGCAGGTTTGTGAATTACAGTGCCCCTGAGCTCCTTTCTTCAACTCGCTTTCTTGTGAGCTGGCCGCAACACCGCAGGATGGCTTCAGGCCCTAATCTGGTTCCGGCACGGCACGCTGAGCCTTTGGTTATTTCCTCTTCCTGGTGGGAAATGAGAGTTAAATTTGCCCGTCCAGACACCTCCAGCTAGTCTCTCATTGGTTCTCGCTATTCCTGTTCATCTTCCGCAGAAATTGCAAACTGGGCCAAACAGGAGGTTAAAGGGACTGACTCTCCAAGTCGGGAGAGTGTTAGTAAAGCGTCTGGAATGTTGCACCCGAGTACCAGGGTACGAAAACTGAGACATATTTGAACACGTCTCCCGATCACATGGTTGATCATACTCTAGGTTCCACATGCATGTTTTAGCTGAAGGAAGAATACCTTAAACCTGGGTAGTTGAAACCCGTGGAATGGGTACCATGCAATATGACTTCAAAGGGTCTTCATTTGCTCACCGAACCTCTCCAATCCTATCACTGCTGCGTTTATGTCCCTGTACACATGCTTGATTCTCTTTCGGAGACATAGCAATCCATAGGTTTTAAGATACTTAAGAGTCAGGTACATTCTTAGGCGTTTAATATGGGGTG
Organism: Globicephala melas; assembly: GCF_963455315.2. Taxonomy (NCBI): domain Eukaryota; kingdom Metazoa; phylum Chordata; class Mammalia; order Artiodactyla; family Delphinidae; genus Globicephala; species Globicephala melas. Next base: position 9,308 of record NW_027207782.1, read on the forward strand.
TTGAGTCCATTTCGTTGAGCAAGGAGTAGCTCTTGTCTATTCCATATTTGGCTTAAGGAACTTTATCTGTGCTCATTTCAATCTCTGGTTTTATGCAGCACCCCAACTCACCTTTACCCTTAAACAAGCATAAGTTGGTTTTCTAAATTTGAGACCCTGTTCTGTTCTGTAATTCAGTTCCTGTGTAGCCAAGTTGACATTCCGTGTATTACTGATATCTTATGATGTTTCTTTTTCTGTGTGACTTATTTCAGTTAGAATCATCGTACCTGAATCCACTCATTGTGCTGCTACGGGCCTGATGACATAGATTTCACTGCTGAGTGATACTGCATTGTACGTAAGTACCACAAGTTCTTTATCCATTTTTCACTTTCTGTGATATTGAACTTGTACGGTAAACGAGGTTCTTGTAAACAGAGGCGTCCCAAACATTGGGGTGGCTGTATCTTTTTGATTTTAATTTCCCTAAGCTATAGGACCATAAGTGGAAGTGCCCTAGGCTCTGTTGCTTTGTTTTCTAGATGTTTCAGGAAACACCATACACTTCTCCCGAGTGTCTGTTGGCAATTTACATCCCGCCCATCAGCATAACAAGGCTCCCAGTTCTCCATGGCCTGTCCTGCCTTTCTGGATTTTACACTTTTTTCAGATGGCCCTTTTGACCGGGGGGAAGTGAGACTTCATTGTAGTGCAGATTTCCTTTGCAAGCTTGCTTGGTTGGCCAAAAAGGGCGTATGCGTTTTTTCCTGAATATATTCAGGAAAAAACGCATACGCCCTTTTTGGCCAAGTGCATCATTGTGGACGTTCTGCCTCTTTTCCTATGCTTTCAATGCAATTCCAGTCTACCTCCTGAAATCGGTTTCCTGCAATTCTGCCCCGCTTTCAAGTCCTCTTGGCAGCCTTACTTCAGTATATTTTTGGACGATAGCTGTCATTTATAACTCTGCAGGTTTGTGAATTACAGTGCCCCTGAGCTCCTTTCTTCAACTCGCTTTCTTGTGAGCTGGCCGCAACACCGCAGGATGGCTTCAGGCCCTAATCTGGTTCCGGCACGGCACGCTGAGCCTTTGGTTATTTCCTCTTCCTGGTGGGAAATGAGAGTTAAATTTGCCCGTCCAGACACCTCCAGCTAGTCTCTCATTGGTTCTCGCTATTCCTGTTCATCTTCCGCAGAAATTGCAAACTGGGCCAAACAGGAGGTTAAAGGGACTGACTCTCCAAGTCGGGAGAGTGTTAGTAAAGCGTCTGGAATGTTGCACCCGAGTACCAGGGTACGAAAACTGAGACATATTTGAACACGTCTCCCGATCACATGGTTGATCATACTCTAGGTTCCACATGCATGTTTTAGCTGAAGGAAGAATACCTTAAACCTGGGTAGTTGAAACCCGTGGAATGGGTACCATGCAATATGACTTCAAAGGGTCTTCATTTGCTCACCGAACCTCTCCAATCCTATCACTGCTGCGTTTATGTCCCTGTACACATGCTTGATTCTCTTTCGGAGACATAGCAATCCATAGGTTTTAAGATACTTAAGAGTCAGGTACATTCTTAGGCGTTTAATATGGGGTGTTGAGTCCATTTCGTTGAGCAAGGAGTAGCTCTTGTCTATTCCATATTTGGCTTAAGGAACTTTATCTGTGCTCATTTCAATCTCTGGTTTTATGCAGCACCCCAACTCACCTTTACCCTTAAACAAGCATAAGTTGGTTTTCTAAATTTGAGACCCTGTTCTGTTCTGTAATTCAGTTCCTGTGTAGCCAAGTTTACATTCCGTGTATTACTGATATCTTATGATGTTTCTTCTTCTGTGTGACTTATTTCAGTTAGAATCATCGTACCTGAATCCACTCATTGTGCTGCTACGGGCCTGATGACATAGATTTCACTGCTGAGTGATACTGCATTGTACGTAAGTACCACAAGTTCTTTATCCATTTTTCACTTTCTGTGATATTGAACTTGTACGGTAAACGAGGTTCTTGTAAACAGAGGCGTCCCAAACATTGGGGTGGCTGTATCTTTTTGATTTTAATTTCCCTAAGCTATAGGACCATAAGTGGAAGTGCCCTAGGCTCTGTTGCTTTGTTTTCTAGATGTTTCAGGAAACACCATACACTTCTCCCGAGTGTCTGTTGGCAATTTACATCCCGCCCATCAGCATAACAAGGCTCCCAGTTCTCCATGGTCTGTCCTGCCTTTCTGGATTTTACACTTTTTTCAGATGGCCCTTTTGACCGGGGGGAAGTGAGACTTCATTGTAGTGCAGATTTCCTTTGCAAGCTTGCTTGGTTGGCCAAAAAGGGCGTATGCGTTTTTTCCTGAATATATTCAGGAAAAAACGCATACGCCCTTTTTGGCCAAGTGCATCATTGTGGACGTTCTGCCTCTTTTCCTATGCTTTCAATGCAATTCCAGTCTACCTCCTGAAATCGGTTTCCTGCAATTCTGCCCCGCTTTCAAGTCCTCTTGGCAGCCTTACTTCAGTATATTTTTGGACGATAGCTGTCATTTATAACTCTGCAGGTTTGTGAATTACAGTGCCCCTGAGCTCCTTTCTTCAACTCGCTTTCTTGTGAGCTGGCCGCAACACCGCAGGATGGCTTCAGGCCCTAATCTGGTTCCGGCACGGCACGCTGAGCCTTTGGTTATTTCCTCTTCCTGGTGGGAAATGAGAGTTAAATTTGCCCGTCCAGACACCTCCAGCTAGTCTCTCATTGGTTCTCGCTATTCCTGTTCATCTTCCGCAGAAATTGCAAACTGGGCCAAACAGGAGGTTAAAGGGACTGACTCTCCAAGTCGGGAGAGTGTTAGTAAAGCGTCTGGAATGTTGCACCCGAGTACCAGGGTACGAAAACTGAGACATATTTGAACACGTCTCCCGATCACATGGTTGATCATACTCTAGGTTCCACATGCATGTTTTAGCTGAAGGAAGAATACCTTAAACCTGGGTAGTTGAAACCCGTGGAATGGGTACCATGCAATATGACTTCAAAGGGTCTTCATTTGCTCACCGAACCTCTCCAATCCTATCACTGCTGCGTTTATGTCCCTGTACACATGCTTGATTCTCTTTCGGAGACATAGCAATCCATAGGTTTTAAGATACTTAAGAGTCAGGTACATTCTTAGGCGTTTAATATGGGGTGTTGAGTCCATTTCGTTGAGCAAGGAGTAGCTCTTGTCTATTCCATATTTGGCTTAAGGAACTTTATCTGTGCTCATTTCAATCTCTGGTTTTATGCAGCACCCCAACTCACCTTTACCCTTAAACAAGCATAAGTTGGTTTTCTAAATTTGAGACCCTGTTCTGTTCTGTAATTCAGTTCCTGTGTAGCCAAGTTTACATTCCGTGTATTACTGATATCTTATGATGTTTCTTCTTCTGTGTGACTTATTTCAGTTAGAATCATCGTACCTGAATCCACTCATTGTGCTGCTACGGGCCTGATGACATAGATTTCACTGCTGAGTGATACTGCATTGTACGTAAGTACCACAAGTTCTTTATCCATTTTTCACTTTCTGTGATATTGAACTTGTACGGTAAACGAGGTTCTTGTAAACAGAGGCGTCCCAAACATTGGGGTGGCTGTATCTTTTTGATTTTAATTTCCCTAAGCTATAGGACCATAAGTGGAAGTGCCCTAGGCTCTGTTGCTTTGTTTTCTAGATGTTTCAGGAAACACCATACACTTCTCCCGAGTGTCTGTTGGCAATTTACATCCCGCCCATCAGCATAACAAGGCTCCCAGTTCTCCATGGTCTGTCCTGCCTTTCTGGATTTTACACTTTTTTCAGATGGCCCTTTTGACCGGGGGGAAGTGAGACTTCATTGTAGTGCAGATTTCCTTTGCAAGCTTGCTTGGTTGGCCAAAAAGGGCGTATGCGTTTTTTCCTGAATATATTCAGGAAAAAACGCATACGCCCTTTTTGGCCAAGTGCATCATTGTGGACGTTCTGCCTCTTTTCCTATGCTTTCAATGCAATTCCAGTCTACCTCCTGAAATCGGTTTCCTGCAATTCTGCCCCGCTTTCAAGTCCTCTTGGCAGCCTTACTTCAGTATATTTTTGGACGATAGCTGTCATTTATAACTCTGCAGGTTTGTGAATTACAGTGCCCCTGAGCTCCTTTCTTCAACTCGCTTTCTTGTGAGCTGGCCGCAACACCGCAGGATGGCTTCAGGCCCTAATCTGGTTCCGGCACGGCACGCTGAGCCTTTGGTTATTTCCTCTTCCTGGTGGGAAATGAGAGTTAAATTTGCCCGTCCAGACACCTCCAGCTAGTCTCTCATTGGTTCTCGCTATTCCTGTTCATCTTCCGCAGAAATTGCAAACTGGGCCAAACAGGAGGTTAAAGGGACTGACTCTCCAAGTCGGGAGAGTGTTAGTAAAGCGTCTGGAATGTTGCACCCGAGTACCAGGGTACGAAAACTGAGACATATTTGAACACGTCTCCCGATCACATGGTTGATCATACTCTAGGTTCCACATGCATGTTTTAGCTGAAGGAAGAATACCTTAAACCTGGGTAGTTGAAACCCGTGGAATGGGTACCATGCAATATGACTTCAAAGGGTCTTCATTTGCTCACCGAACCTCTCCAATCCTATCACTGCTGCGTTTATGTCCCTGTACACATGCTTGATTCTCTTTCGGAGACATAGCAATCCATAGGTTTTAAGATACTTAAGAGTCAGGTACATTCTTAGGCGTTTAATATGGGGTGTTGAGTCCATTTCGTTGAGCAAGGAGTAGCTCTTGTCTATTCCATATTTGGCTTAAGGAACTTTATCTGTGCTCATTTCAATCTCTGGTTTTATGCAGCACCCCAACTCACCTTTACCCTTAAACAAGCATAAGTTGGTTTTCTAAATTTGAGACCCTGTTCTGTTCTGTAATTCAGTTCCTGTGTAGCCAAGTTTAAATTCCGTGTATTACTGATATCTTATGATGTTTCTTCTTCTGTGTGACTTATTTCAGTAAGAATCATCGTACCTGAATCCACTCATTGTGCTGCTACGGGCCTGATGACATAGATTTCACTGCTGAGTGATACTGCATTGTACGTAAGTACCACAAGTTCTTTATCCATTTTTCACTTTCTGTGATATTGAACTTGTACGGTAAACGAGGTTCTTGTAAACAGAGGCGTCCCAAACATTGGGGTGGCTGTATCTTTTTGATTTTAATTTCCCTAAGCTATAGGACCATAAGTGGAAGTGCCCTAGGCTCTGTTGCTTTGTTTTCTAGATGTTTCAGGAAACACCATACACTTCTCCCGAGTGTCTGTTGGCAATTTACATCCCGCCCATCAGCATAACAAGGCTCCCAGTTCTCCATGGTCTGTCCTGCCTTTCTGGATTTTACACTTTTTTCAGATGGCCCTTTTGACCGGGGGGAAGTGAGACTTCATTGTAGTGCAGATTTCCTTTGCAAGCTTGCTTGGTTGGCCAAAAAGGGCGTATGCGTTTTTTCCTGAATATATTCAGGAAAAAACGCATACGCCCTTTTTGGCCAAGTGCATCATTGTGGACGTTCTGCCTCTTTTCCTATGCTTTCAATGCAATTCCAGTCTACCTCCTGAAATCGGTTTCCTGCAATTCTGCCCCGCTTTCAAGTCCTCTTGGCAGCCTTACTTCAGTATATTTTTGGACGATAGCTGTCATTTATAACTCTGCAGGTTTGTGAATTACAGTGCCCCTGAGCTCCTTTCTTCAACTCGCTTTCTTGTGAGCTGGCCGCAACACCGCAGGATGGCTTCAGGCCCTAATCTGGTTCCGGCACGGCACGCTGAGCCTTTGGTTATTTCCTCTTCCTGGTGGGAAATGAGAGTTAAATTTGCCCGTCCAGACACCTCCAGCTAGTCTCTCATTGGTTCTCGCTATTCCTGTTCATCTTCCGCAGAAATTGCAAACTGGGCCAAACAGGAGGTTAAAGGGACTGACTCTCCAAGTCGGGAGAGTGTTAGTAAAGCGTCTGGAATGTTGCACCCGAGTACCAGGGTACGAAAACTGAGACATATTTGAACACGTCTCCCGATCACATGGTTGATCATACTCTAGGTTCCACATGCATGTTTTAGCTGAAGGAAGAATACCTTAAACCTGGGTAGTTGAAACCCGTGGAATGGGTACCATGCAATATGACTTCAAAGGGTCTTCATTTGCTCACCGAACCTCTCCAATCCTATCACTGCTGCGTTTATGTCCCTGTACACATGCTTGATTCTCTTTCGGAGACATAGCAATCCATAGGTTTTAAGATACTTAAGAGTCAGGTACATTCTTAGGCGTTTAATATGGGGTGTTGAGTCCATTTCGTTGAGCAAGGAGTAGCTCTTGTCTATTCCATATTTGGCTTAAGGAACTTTATCTGTGCTCATTTCAATCTCTGGTTTTATGCAGCACCCCAACTCACCTTTACCCTTAAACAAGCATAAGTTGGTTTTCTAAATTTGAGACCCTGTTCTGTTCTGTAATTCAGTTCCTGTGTAGCCAAGTTTACATTCCGTGTATTACTGATATCTTATGGATGTTTCTTCTTCTGTGTGACTTATTTCAGTTAGAATCATCGTACCTGAATCCACTCATTGTGCTGCTACGGGCCTGATGACATAGATTTCACTGCTGAGTGATACTGCATTGTACGTAAGTACCACAAGTTCTTTATCCATTTTTCACTTTCTGTGATATTGAACTTGTACGGTAAACGAGGTTCTTGTAAACAGAGGCGTCCCAAACATTGGGGTGGCTGTATCTTTTTGATTTTAATTTCCCTAAGCTATAGGACCATAAGTGGAAGTGCCCTAGGCTCTGTTGCTTTGTTTTTTAGATGTTTCAGGAAACACCATACACTTCTCCCGAGTGTCTGTTGGCAATTTACATCCCGCCCATCAGCATAACAAGGCTCCCAGTTCTCCATGGCCTGTCCTGCCTTTCTGGATTTTACACTTTTTTCAGATGGCCCTTTTGACCGGGGGGAAGTGAGACTTCATTGTAGTGCAGATTTCCTTTGCAAGCTTGCTTGGTTGGCCAAAAAGGGCGTATGCGTTTTTTCCTGAATATATTCAGGAAAAAACGCATACGCCCTTTTTGGCCAAGTGCATCATTGTGGACGTTCTGCCTCTTTTCCTATGCTTTCAATGCAATTCCAGTCTACCTCCTGAAATCGGTTTCCTGCAATTCTGCCCCGCTTTCAAGTCCTCTTGGCAGCCTTACTTCAGTATATTTTTGGACGATAGTTGTCATTTATAACTCTGCAGGTTTGTGAATTACAGTGCCCCTGAGCTCCTTTCTTCAACTCGTTTTCTTGTGAGCTGGCCGCAACACCGCAGGATGGCTTCAGGCCCTAATCTGGTTCCGGCACGGCACGCTGAGCCTTTGGTTATTTCCTCTTCCTGGTGGGAAATGAGAGTTAAATTTGCCCGTCCAGACACCTCCAGCTAGTCTCTCATTGGTTCTCGCTATTCCTGTTCATCTTCCGCAGAAATTGCAAACTGGGCCAAACAGGAGGTTAAAGGGACTGACTCTCCAAGTCGGGAGAGTGTTAGTAAAGCGTCTGGAATGTTGCACCCGAGTACCAGGGTACGAAAACTGAGACATATTTGAACACGTCTCCCGATCACATGGTTGATCATACTCTAGGTTCCACATGCATGTTTTAGCTGAAGGAAGAATACCTTAAACCTGGGTAGTTGAAACCCGTGGAATGGGTACCATGCAATATGACTTCAAAGGGTCTTCATTTGCTCACCGAACCTCTCCAATCCTATCACTGCTGCGTTTATGTCCCTGTACACATGCTTGATTCTCTTTCGGAGACATAGCAATCCATAGGTTTTAAGATACTTAAGAGTCAGGTACATTCTTAGGCGTTTAATATGGGGTGTTGAGTCCATTTCGTTGAGCAAGGAGTAGCTCTTGTCTATTCCATATTTGGCTTAAGGAACTTTATCTGTGCTCATTTCAATCTCTGGTTTTATGCAGCACCCCAACTCACCTTTACCCTTAAACAAGCATAAGTTGGTTTTCTAAATTTGAGACCCTGTTCTGTTCTGTAATTCAGTTCCTGTGTAGCCAAGTTTACATTCCGTGTATTACTGATATCTTATGATGTTTCTTCTTCTGTGTGACTTATTTCAGTTAGAATCATCGTACCTGAATCCACTCATTGTGCTGCTACGGGCCTGATGACATAGATTTCACTGCTGAGTGATACTGCATTGTACGTAAGTACCACAAGTTCTTTATCCATTTTTCACTTTCTGTGATATTGAACTTGTACGGTAAACGAGGTTCTTGTAAACAGAGGCGTCCCAAACATTGGGGTGGCTGTGTCTTTTTGATTTTAATTTCCCTAAGCTATAGGACCATAAGTGGAAGTGCCCTAGGCTCTGTTGCTTTGTTTTTTAGATGTTTCAGGAAACACCATACACTTCTCCCGAGTGTCTGTTGGCAATTTACATCCCGCCCATCAGCATAACAAGGCTCCCAGTTCTCCATGGCCTGTCCTGCCTTTCTGGATTTTACACTTTTTTCAGATGGCCCTTTTGACCGGGGGGAAGTGAGACTTCATTGTAGTGCAGATTTCCTTTGCAAGCTTGCTTGGTTGGCCAAAAAGGGCGTATGCGTTTTTTCCTGAATATATTCAGGAAAAAACGCATACGCCCTTTTTGGCCAAGTGCATCATTGTGGACGTTCTGCCTCTTTTCCTATGCTTTCAATGCAATTCCAGTCTACCTCCTGAAATCGGTTTCCTGCAATTCTGCCCCGCTTTCAAGTCCTCTTGGCAGCCTTACTTCAGTATATTTTTGGACGATAGCTGTCATTTATAACTCTGCAGGTTTGTGAATTACAGTGCCCCTGAGCTCCTTTCTTCAACTCGCTTTCTTGTGAGCTGGCCGCAACACCGCAGGATGGCTTCAGGCCCTAATCTGGTTCCGGCACGGCACGCTGAGCCTTTGGTTATTTCCTCTTCCTGGTGGGAAATGAGAGTTAAATTTGCCCGTCCAGACACCTCCAGCTAGTCTCTCATTGGTTCTCGCTATTCCTGTTCATCTTCCGCAGAAATTGCAAACTGGGCCAAACAGGAGGTTAAAGGGACTGACTCTCCAAGTCGGGAGAGTGTTAGTAAAGCGTCTGGAATGTTGCACCCGAGTACCAGGGTACGAAAACTGAGACATATTTGAACACGTCTCCCGATCACATGGTTGATCATACTCTAGGTTCCACATGCATGTTTTAGCTGAAGGAAGAATACCTTAAACCTGGGTAGTTGAAACCCGTGGAATGGGTACCATGCAATATGACTTCAAAGGGTCTTCATTTGCTCACCGAACCTCTCCAATCCTATCACTGCTGCGTTTATGTCCCTGTACACATGCTTGATTCTCTTTCGGAGACATAGCAATCCATAGGTTTTAAGATACTTAAGAGTCAGGTACATTCTTAGGCGTTTAATATGGGGTGTTGAGTCCATTTCGTTGAGCAAGGAGTAGCTCTTGTCTATTCCATATTTGGCTTAAGGAACTTTATCTGTGCTCATTTCAATCTCTGGTTTTATGCAGCACCCCAACTCACCTTTACCCTTAAACAAGCATAAGTTGGTTTTCTAAATTTGAGACCCTGTTCTGTTCTGTAATTCAGTTCCTGTGTAGCCAAGTTGACATTCCGTGTATTACTGATATCTTATGATGTTTCTTTTTCTGTGTGACTTATTTCAGTTAGAATCATCGTACCTGAATCCACTCATTGTGCTGCTACGGGCCTGATGACATAGATTTCACTGCTGAGTGATACTGCATTGTACGTAAGTACCACAAGTTCTTTATCCATTTTTCACTTTCTGTGATATTGAACTTGTACGGTAAACGAGGTTCTTGTAAACAGAGGCGTCCCAAACATTGGGGTGGCTGTATCTTTTTGATTTTAATTTCCCTAAGCTATAGGACCATAAGTGGAAGTGCCCTAGGCTCTGTTGCTTTGTTTTTTAGATGTTTCAGGAAACACCATACACTTCTCCCGAGTGTCTGTTGGCAATTTACATCCCGCCCATCAGCATAACAAGGCTCCCAGTTCTCCATGGCCTGTCCTGCCTTTCTGGATTTTACACTTTTTTCAGATGGCCCTTTTGACCGGGGGGAAGTGAGACTTCATTGTAGTGCAGATTTCCTTTGCAAGCTTGCTTGGTTGGCCAAAAAGGGCGTATGCGTTTTTTCCTGAATATATTCAGGAAAAAACGCATACGCCCTTTTTGGCCAAGTGCATCATTGTGGACGTTCTGCCTCTTTTCCTATGCTTTCAATGCAATTCCAGTCTACCTCCTGAAATCGGTTTCCTGCAATTCTGCCCCGCTTTCAAGTCCTCTTGGCAGCCTTACTTCAGTATATTTTTGGACGATAGTTGTCATTTATAACTCTGCAGGTTTGTGAATTACAGTGCCCCTGAGCTCCTTTCTTCAACTCGTTTTCTTGTGAGCTGGCCGCAACACCGCAGGATGGCTTCAGGCCCTAATCTGGTTCCGGCACGGCACGCTGAGCCTTTGGTTATTTCCTCTTCCTGGTGGGAAATGAGAGTTAAATTTGCCCGTCCAGACACCTCCAGCTAGTCTCTCATTGGTTCTCGCTATTCCTGTTCATCTTCTGCAGAAATTGCAAACTGGGCCAAACAGGAGGTTAAAGGGACTGACTCTCCAAGTCGGGAGAGTGTTAGTAAAGCGTCTGGAATGTTGCACCCGAGTACCAGGGTACGAAAACTGAGACATATTTGAACACGTCTCCCGATCACATGGTTGATCATACTCTAGGTTCCACATGCATGTTTTAGCTGAAGGAAGAATACCTTAAACCTGGGTAGTTGAAACCCGTGGAATGGGTACCATGCAATATGACTTCAAAGGGTCTTCATTTGCTCACCGAACCTCTCCAATCCTATCACTGCTGCGTTTATGTCCCTGTACACATGCTTGATTCTCTTTCGGAGACATAGCAATCCATACGTTTTAAGATACTTAAGAGTCAGGTACATTCTTAGGCGTTTAATATGGGGTGTTGAGTCCATTTCGTTGAGCAAGGAGTAGCTCTTGTCTATTCCATATTTGGCTTAAGGAACTTTATCTGTGCTCATTTCAATCTCTGGTTTTATGCAGCACCCCAACTCACCTTTACCCTTAAACAAGCATAAGTTGGTTTTCTAAATTTGAGACCCTGTTCTGTTCTGTAATTCAGTTCCTGTGTAGCCAAGTTTACATTCCGTGTATTACTGATATCTTATGATGTTTCTTTTTCTGTGTGACTTATTTCAGTTAGAATCATCGTACCTGAATCCACTCATTGTGCTGCTACGGGCCTGATGACATAGATTTCACTGCTGAGTGATACTGCATTGTACGTAAGTACCACAAGTTCTTTATCCATTTTTCACTTTCTGTGATATTGAACTTGTACGGTAAACGAGGTTCTTGTAAACAGAGGCGTCCCAAACATTGGGGTGGCTGTATCTTTTTGATTTTAATTTCCCTAAGCTATAGGACCATAAGTGGAAGTGCCCTAGGCTCTGTTGCTTTGTTTTCTAGATGTTTCAGGAAACACCATACACTTCTCCCGAGTGTCTGTTGGCAATTTACATCCCGCCCATCAGCATAACAAGGCTCCCAGTTCTCCATGGCCTGTCCTGCCTTTCTGGATTTTACACTTTTTTCAGATGGCCCTTTTGACCGGGGGGAAGTGAGACTTCATTGTAGTGCAGATTTCCTTTGCAAGCTTGCTTGGTTGGCCAAAAAGGGCGTATGCGTTTTTTCCTGAATATATTCAGGAAAAAACGCATACGCCCTTTTTGGCCAAGTGCATCATTGTGGACGTTCTGCCTCTTTTCCTATGCTTTCAATGCAATTCCAGTCTACCTCCTGAAATCGGTTTCCTGCAATTCTGCCCCGCTTTCAAGTCCTCTTGGCAGCCTTACTTCAGTATATTTTTGGACGATAGCTGTCATTTATAACTCTGCAGGTTTGTGAATTACAGTGCCCCTGAGCTCCTTTCTTCAACTCGCTTTCTTGTGAGCTGGCCGCAACACCGCAGGATGGCTTCAGGCCCTAATCTGGTTCCGGCACGGCACGCTGAGCCTTTGGTTATTTCCTCTTCCTGGTGGGAAATGAGAGTTAAATTTGCCCGTCCAGACACCTCCAGCTAGTCTCTCATTGGTTCTCGCTATTCCTGTTCATCTTCCGCAGAAATTGCAAACTGGGCCAAACAGGAGGTTAAAGGGACTGACTCTCCAAGTCGGGAGAGTGTTAGTAAAGCGTCTGGAATGTTGCACCCGAGTACCAGGGTACGAAAACTGAGACATATTTGAACACGTCTCCCAATCACATGGTTGATCATACTCTAGGTTCCACATGCATGTTTTAGCTGAAGGAAGAATACCTTAAACCTGGGTAGTTGAAACCCGTGGAATGGGTACCATGCAATATGACTTCAAAGGGTCTTCATTTGCTCACCGAACCTCTCCAATCCTATCACTGCTGCGTTTATGTCCCTGTACACGTTTGATTCTCTTTCGGAGACATAGCAATCCATAGGTTTTAAGATACTTAAGAGTCAGGTACATTCTTAGGCGTTTAATATGCGGTGTTGAGTCCATTTCGTTGAGCAAGGAGTAGCTCTTGTCTATTCCATATTTGGCTTAAGGAACTTTATCTGTGCTCATTTCAATCTCTGGTTTTATGCAGCACCCCAACTCACCTTTACCCTTAAACAAGCATAAGTTGGTTTTCTAAATTTGAGACCCTGTTCTGTTCTGTAATTCAGTTCCTGTGTAGCCAAGTTTACATTCCGTGTATTACTGATATCTTATGATGTTTCTTTTTCTGTGTGACTTATTTCAGTTAGAATCATCGTACCTGAATCCACTCATTGTGCTGCTACGGGCCTGATGGCATAGATTTCACTGCTGAGTGATACTGCATTGTACGTAAGTACCACAAGTTCTTTATCCATTTTTCACTTTCTGTGATATTGAACTTGTACGGTAAACGAGGTTCTTGTAAACAGAGGCGTCCCAAACATTGGGGTGGCTGTATCTTTTTGATTTTAATTTCCCTAAGCTATAGGACCATAAGTGGAAGTGCCCTAGGCTCTGTTGCTTTGTTTTTTAGATGTTTCAGGAAACACCATACACTTCTCCCGAGTGTCTGTTGGCAATTTACATCCCGCCCATCAGCATAACAAGGCTCCCAGTTCTCCATGGCCTGTCCTGCCTTTCTGGATTTTACACTTTTTTCAGATGGCCCTTTTGACTGGGGGGGGGGGGGAAGTGAGACTTCATTGTAGTGCAGATTTCCTTTGCAAGCTTGCTTGGTTGGCCAAAAAGGGCGTATGCGTTTTTTCCTGAATATATTCAGGAAAAAACGCATACGACCTTTTTGGCCAAGTGCATCATTGTGGACGTTCTGCCTCTTTTCCTATGCTTTCAATGCAATTCCAGTCTACCTCCTGAAATCGGTTTCCTGCAATTCTGCCCCGCTTTCAAGTCCTCTTGGCAGCCTTACTTCAGTATATTTTTGGACGATAGCTGTCATTTATAACTCTGCAGGTTTGTGAATTACAGTGCCCCTGAGCTCCTTTCTTCAACTCGCTTTCTTGTGAGCTGGCCGCAACACCGCAGGATGGCTTCAGGCCCTAATCTGGTTCCGGCACGGCACGCTGAGCCTTTGGTTATTTCCTCTTCCTGGTGGGAAATGAGAGTTAAATTTGCCCGTCCAGACACCTCCAGCTAGTCTCTCATTGGTTCTCGCTATTCCTGTTCATCTTCCGCAGAAATTGCAAACTGGGCCAAACAGGAGGTTAAAGGGACTGACTCTCCAAGTCGGGAGAGTGTTAGTAAAGCGTCTGGAATGTTGCACCCGAGTACCAGGGTACGAAAACTGAGACATATTTGAACACGTCTCCCGATCACATGGTTGATCATACTCTAGGTTCCACATGCATGTTTTAGCTGAAGGAAGAATACCTTAAACCTGGGTAGTTGAAACCCGTGGAATGGGTACCATGCAATATGACTTCAAAGGGTCTTCATTTGCTCACCGAACCTCTCCAATCCTATCACTGCTGCGTTTATGTCCCTGTACACATGCTTGATTCTCTTTCGGAGACATAGCAATCCATAGGTTTTAAGATACTTAAGAGTCAGGTACATTCTTAGGCGTTTAATATGGGGTGTTGAGTCCATTTCGTTGAGCAAGGAGTAGCTCTTGTCTATTCCATATTTGGCTTAAGGAACTTTATCTGTGCTCATTTCAATCTCTGGTTTTATGCAGCACCCCAACTCACCTTTACCCTTAAACAAGCATAAGTTGGTTTTCTAAATTTGAGACCCTGTTCTGTTCTGTAATTCAGTTCCTGTGTAGCCAAGTTGACATTCCGTGTATTACTGATATCTTATGATGTTTCTTTTTCTGTGTGACTTATTTCAGTTAGAATCATCGTACCTGAATCCACTCATTGTGCTGCTACGGGCCTGATGACATAGATTTCACTGCTGAGTGATACTGCATTGTACGTAAGTACCACAAGTTCTTTATCCATTTTTCACTTTCTGTGATATTGAACTTGTACGGTAAACGAGGTTCTTGTAAACAGAGGCGTCCCAAACATTGGGGTGGCTGTATCTTTTTGATTTTAATTTCCCTAAGCTATAGGACCATAAGTGGAAGTGCCCTAGGCTCTGTTGCTTTGTTTTCTAGATGTTTCAGGAAACACGATACACTTCTCCCGAGTGTCTGTTGGCAATTTACATCCCGCCCATCAGCATAACAAGGCTCCCAGTTCTCCATGGCCTGTCCTGCCTTTCTGGATTTTACACTTTTTTCAGATGGCCCTTTTGACCGGGGGGAAGTGAGACTTCATTGTAGTGCAGATTTCCTTTGCAAGCTTGCTTGGTTGGCCAAAAAGGGCGTATGCGTTTTTTCCTGAATATATTCAGGAAAAAACGCATACGCCCTTTTTGGCCAAGTGCATCATTGTGGACGTTCTGCCTCTTTTCCTATGCTTTCAATGCAATTCCAGTCTACCTCCTGAAATCGGTTTCCTGCAATTCTGCCCCGCTTTCAAGTCCTCTTGGCAGCCTTACTTCAGTATATTTTTGGACGATAGCTGTCATTTATAACTCTGCAGGTTTGTGAATTACAGTGCCCCTGAGCTCCTTTCTTCAACTCGCTTTCTTGTGAGCTGGCCGCAACACCGCAGGATGGCTTCAGGCCCTAATCTGGTTCCGGCACGGCACGCTGAGCCTTTGGTTATTTCCTCTTCCTGGTGGGAAATGAGAGTTAAATTTGCCCGGCCAGACACCTCCAGCTAGTCTCTCATTGGTTCTCGCTATTCCTGTTCATCTTCTGCAGAAATTGCAAACTGGGCCAAACAGGAGGTTAAAGGGACTGACTCTCCAAGTCGGGAGAGTGTTAGTAAAGCGTCTGGAATGTTGCACCCGAGTACCAGGGTACGAAAACTGAGACATATTTGAACACGTCTCCCGATCACATGGTTGATCATACTCTAGGTTCCACATGCATGTTTTAGCTGAAGGAAGAATACCTTAAACCTGGGTAGTTGAAACCCGTGGAATGGGTACCATGCAATATGACTTCAAAGGGTCTTCATTTGCTCACCGAACCTCTCCAATCCTATCACTGCTGCGTTTATGTCCCTGTACACATGCTTGATTCTCTTTCGGAGACATAGCAATCCATAGGTTTTAAGATACTTAAGAGTCAGGTACATTCTTAGGCGTTTAATATGCGGTGTTGAGTCCATTTCGTTGAGCAAGGAGTAGCTCTTGTCTATTCCATATTTGGCTTAAGGAACTTTATCTGTGCTCATTTCAATCTCTGGTTTTATGCAGCACCCCAACTCACCTTTACCCTTAAACAAGCATAAGTTGGTTTTCTAAATTTGAGACCCTGTTCTGTTCTGTAATTCAGTTCCTGTGTAGCCAAGTTGACATTCCGTGTATTACTGATATCTTATGATGTTTCTTTTTCTGTGTGACTTATTTCAGTTAGAATCATCGTACCTGAATCCACTCATTGTGCTGCTACGGGCCTGATGACATAGATTTCACTGCTGAGTGATACTGCATTGTACGTAAGTACCACAAGTTCTTTATCCATTTTTCACTTTCTGTGATATTGAACTTGTACGGTAAACGAGGTTCTTGTAAACAGAGGCGTCCCAAACATTGGGGTGGCTGTATCTTTTTGATTTTAATTTCCCTAAGCTATAGGACCATAAGTGGAAGTGCCCTAGGCTCTGTTGCTTTGTTTTCTAGATGTTTCAGGAAACACCATACACTTCTCCCGAGTGTCTGTTGGCAATTTACATCCCGCCCATCAGCATAACAAGGCTCCCAGTTCTCCATGGCCTGTCCTGCCTTTCTGGATTTTACACTTTTTTCAGATGGCCCTTTTGACCGGGGGGAAGTGAGACTTCATTGTAGTGCAGATTTCCTTTGCAAGCTTGCTTGGTTGGCCAAAAAGGGCGTATGCGTTTTTTCCTGAATATATTCAGGAAA
The DNA here is from genome assembly GCF_963455315.2 of Globicephala melas. Classification (NCBI taxonomy): domain Eukaryota; kingdom Metazoa; phylum Chordata; class Mammalia; order Artiodactyla; family Delphinidae; genus Globicephala; species Globicephala melas. The sequence goes on from NW_027207782.1 coordinate 25,881, forward strand.
AAACGCATACGCCCTTTTTGGCCAAGTGCATCATTGTGGACGTTCTGCCTCTTTTCCTATGCTTTCAATGCAATTCCAGTCTACCTCCTGAAATCGGTTTCCTGCAATTCTGCCCCGCTTTCAAGTCCTCTTGGCAGCCTTACTTCAGTATATTTTTGGACGATAGCTGTCATTTATAACTCTGCAGGTTTGTGAATTACAGTGCCCCTGAGCTCCTTTCTTCAACTCGCTTTCTTGTGAGCTGGCCGCAACACCGCAGGATGGCTTCAGGCCCTAATCTGGTTCCGGCACGGCACGCTGAGCCTTTGGTTATTTCCTCTTCCTGGTGGGAAATGAGAGTTAAATTTGCCCGTCCAGACACCTCCAGCTAGTCTCTCATTGGTTCTCGCTATTCCTGTTCATCTTCCGCAGAAATTGCAAACTGGGCCAAACAGGAGGTTAAAGGGACTGACTCTCCAAGTCGGGAGAGTGTTAGTAAAGCGTCTGGAATGTTGCACCCGAGTACCAGGGTACGAAAACTGAGACATATTTGAACACGTCTCCCGATCACATGGTTGATCATACTCTAGGTTCCACATGCATGTTTTAGCTGAAGGAAGAATACCTTAAACCTGGGTAGTTGAAACCCGTGGAATGGGTACCATGCAATATGACTTCAAAGGGTCTTCATTTGCTCACCGAACCTCTCCAATCCTATCACTGCTGCGTTTATGTCCCTGTACACATGCTTGATTCTCTTTCGGAGACATAGCAATCCATAGGTTTTAAGATACTTAAGAGTCAGGTACATTCTTAGGCGTTTAATATGCGGTGTTGAGTCCATTTCGTTGAGCAAGGAGTAGCTCTTGTCTATTCCATATTTGGCTTAAGGAACTTTATCTGTGCTCATTTCAATCTCTGGTTTTATGCAGCACCCCAACTCACCTTTACCCTTAAACAAGCATAAGTTGGTTTTCTAAATTTGAGACCCTGTTCTGTTCTGTAATTCAGTTCCTGTGTAGCCAAGTTGACATTCCGTGTATTACTGATATCTTATGATGTTTCTTTTTCTGTGTGACTTATTTCAGTTAGAATCATCGTACCTGAATCCACTCATTGTGCTGCTACGGGCCTGATGACATAGATTTCACTGCTGAGTGATACTGCATTGTACGTAAGTACCACAAGTTCTTTATCCATTTTTCACTTTCTGTGATATTGAACTTGTACGGTAAACGAGGTTCTTGTAAACAGAGGCGTCCCAAACATTGGGGTGGCTGTATCTTTTTGATTTTAATTTCCCTAAGCTATAGGACCATAAGTGGAAGTGCCCTAGGCTCTGTTGCTTTGTTTTCTAGATGTTTCAGGAAACACCATACACTTCTCCCGAGTGTCTGTTGGCAATTTACATCCCGCCCATCAGCATAACAAGGCTCCCAGTTCTCCATGGCCTGTCCTGCCTTTCTGGATTTTACACTTTTTTCAGATGGCCCTTTTGACCGGGGGGAAGTGAGACTTCATTGTAGTGCAGATTTCCTTTGCAAGCTTGCTTGGTTGGCCAAAAAGGGCGTATGCGTTTTTTCCTGAATATATTCAGGAAAAAACGCATACGCCCTTTTTGGCCAAGTGCATCATTGTGGACGTTCTGCCTCTTTTCCTATGCTTTCAATGCAATTCCAGTCTACCTCCTGAAATCGGTTTCCTGCAATTCTGCCCCGCTTTCAAGTCCTCTTGGCAGCCTTACTTCAGTATATTTTTGGACGATAGCTGTCATTTATAACTCTGCAGGTTTGTGAATTACAGTGCCCCTGAGCTCCTTTCTTCAACTCGCTTTCTTGTGAGCTGGCCGCAACACCGCAGGATGGCTTCAGGCCCTAATCTGGTTCCGGCACGGCACGCTGAGCCTTTGGTTATTTCCTCTTCCTGGTGGGAAATGAGAGTTAAATTTGCCCGTCCAGACACCTCCAGCTAGTCTCTCATTGGTTCTCGCTATTCCTGTTCATCTTCCGCAGAAATTGCAAACTGGGCCAAACAGGAGGTTAAAGGGACTGACTCTCCAAGTCGGGAGAGTGTTAGTAAAGCGTCTGGAATGTTGCACCCGAGTACCAGGGTACGAAAACTGAGACATATTTGAACACGTCTCCCGATCACATGGTTGATCATACTCTAGGTTCCACATGCATGTTTTAGCTGAAGGAAGAATACCTTAAACCTGGGTAGTTGAAACCCGTGGAATGGGTACCATGCAATATGACTTCAAAGGGTCTTCATTTGCTCACCGAACCTCTCCAATCCTATCACTGCTGCGTTTATGTCCCTGTACACATGCTTGATTCTCTTTCGGAGACATAGCAATCCATAGGTTTTAAGATACTTAAGAGTCAGGTACATTCTTAGGCGTTTAATATGCGGTGTTGAGTCCATTTCGTTGAGCAAGGAGTAGCTCTTGTCTATTCCATATTTGGCTTAAGGAACTTTATCTGTGCTCATTTCAATCTCTGGTTTTATGCAGCACCCCAACTCACCTTTACCCTTAAACAAGCATAAGTTGGTTTTCTAAATTTGAGACCCTGTTCTGTTCTGTAATTCAGTTCCTGTGTAGCCAAGTTGACATTCCGTGTATTACTGATATCTTATGATGTTTCTTTTTCTGTGTGACTTATTTCAGTTAGAATCATCGTACCTGAATCCACTCATTGTGCTGCTACGGGCCTGATGACATAGATTTCACTGCTGAGTGATACTGCATTGTACGTAAGTACCACAAGTTCTTTATCCATTTTTCACTTTCTGTGATATTGAACTTGTACGGTAAACGAGGTTCTTGTAAACAGAGGCGTCCCAAACATTGGGGTGGCTGTATCTTTTTGATTTTAATTTCCCTAAGCTATAGGACCATAAGTGGAAGTGCCCTAGGCTCTGTTGCTTTGTTTTCTAGATGTTTCAGGAAACACGATACACTTCTCCCGAGTGTCTGTTGGCAATTTACATCCCGCCCATCAGCATAACAAGGCTCCCAGTTCTCCATGGCCTGTCCTGCCTTTCTGGATTTTACACTTTTTTCAGATGGCCCTTTTGACCGGGGGGAAGTGAGACTTCATTGTAGTGCAGATTTCCTTTGCAAGCTTGCTTGGTTGGCCAAAAAGGGCGTATGCGTTTTTTCCTGAATATATTCAGGAAAAAACGCATACGCCCTTTTTGGCCAAGTGCATCATTGTGGACGTTCTGCCTCTTTTCCTATGCTTTCAATGCAATTCCAGTCTACCTCCTGAAATCGGTTTCCTGCAATTCTGCCCCGCTTTCAAGTCCTCTTGGCAGCCTTACTTCAGTATATTTTTGGACGATAGCTGTCATTTATAACTCTGCAGGTTTGTGAATTACAGTGCCCCTGAGCTCCTTTCTTCAACTCGCTTTCTTGTGAGCTGGCCGCAACACCGCAGGATGGCTTCAGGCCCTAATCTGGTTCCGGCACGGCACGCTGAGCCTTTGGTTATTTCCTCTTCCTGGTGGGAAATGAGAGTTAAATTTGCCCGTCCAGACACCTCCAGCTAGTCTCTCATTGGTTCTCGCTATTCCTGTTCATCTTCCGCAGAAATTGCAAACTGGGCCAAACAGGAGGTTAAAGGGACTGACTCTCCAAGTCGGGAGAGTGTTAGTAAAGCGTCTGGAATGTTGCACCCGAGTACCAGGGTACGAAAACTGAGACATATTTGAACACGTCTCCCGATCACATGGTTGATCATACTCTAGGTTCCACATGCATGTTTTAGCTGAAGGAAGAATACCTTAAACCTGGGTAGTTGAAACCCGTGGAATGGGTACCATGCAATATGACTTCAAAGGGTCTTCATTTGCTCACCGAACCTCTCCAATCCTATCACTGCTGCGTTTATGTCCCTGTACACATGCTTGATTCTCTTTCGGAGACATAGCAATCCATAGGTTTTAAGATACTTAAGAGTCAGGTACATTCTTAGGCGTTTAATATGCGGTGTTGAGTCCATTTCGTTGAGCAAGGAGTAGCTCTTGTCTATTCCATATTTGGCTTAAGGAACTTTATCTGTGCTCATTTCAATCTCTGGTTTTATGCAGCACCCCAACTCACCTTTACCCTTAAACAAGCATAAGTTGGTTTTCTAAATTTGAGACCCTGTTCTGTTCTGTAATTCAGTTCCTGTGTAGCCAAGTTGACATTCCGTGTATTACTGATATCTTATGATGTTTCTTTTTCTGTGTGACTTATTTCAGTTAGAATCATCGTACCTGAATCCACTCATTGTGCTGCTACGGGCCTGATGACATAGATTTCACTGCTGAGTGATACTGCATTGTACGTAAGTACCACAAGTTCTTTATCCATTTTTCACTTTCTGTGATATTGAACTTGTACGGTAAACGAGGTTCTTGTAAACAGAGGCGTCCCAAACATTGGGGTGGCTGTATCTTTTTGATTTTAATTTCCCTAAGCTATAGGACCATAAGTGGAAGTGCCCTAGGCTCTGTTGCTTTGTTTTCTAGATGTTTCAGGAAACACGATACACTTCTCCCGAGTGTCTGTTGGCAATTTACATCCCGCCCATCAGCATAACAAGGCTCCCAGTTCTCCATGGCCTGTCCTGCCTTTCTGGATTTTACACTTTTTTCAGATGGCCCTTTTGACCGGGGGGAAGTGAGACTTCATTGTAGTGCAGATTTCCTTTGCAAGCTTGCTTGGTTGGCCAAAAAGGGCGTATGCGTTTTTTCCTGAATATATTCAGGAAAAAACGCATACGCCCTTTTTGGCCAAGTGCATCATTGTGGACGTTCTGCCTCTTTTCCTATGCTTTCAATGCAATTCCAGTCTACCTCCTGAAATCGGTTTCCTGCAATTCTGCCCCGCTTTCAAGTCCTCTTGGCAGCCTTACTTCAGTATATTTTTGGACGATAGCTGTCATTTATAACTCTGCAGGTTTGTGAATTACAGTGCCCCTGAGCTCCTTTCTTCAACTCGTTTTCTTGTGAGCTGGCCGCAACACCGCAGGATGGCTTCAGGCCCTAATCTGGTTCCGGCACGGCACGCTGAGCCTTTGGTTATTTCCTCTTCCTGGTGGGAAATGAGAGTTAAATTTGCCCGTCCAGACACCTCCAGCTAGTCTCTCATTGGTTCTCGCTATTCCTGTTCATCTTCCGCAGAAATTGCAAACTGGGCCAAACAGGAGGTTAAAGGGACTGACTCTCCAAGTCGGGAGAGTGTTAGTAAAGCGTCTGGAATGTTGCACCCGAGTACCAGGGTACAAAAACTGAGACATATTTGAACACGTCTCCCGATCACATGGTTGATCATACTCTAGGTTCCACATGCATGTTTTAGCTGAAGGAAGAATACCTTAAACCTGGGAAGTTGAAACCCGTGGAATGGGTACCATGCAATATGACTTCAAAGGGTCTTCATTTGCTCACCGAACCTCTCCAATCCTATCACTGCTGCGTTTATGTCCCTGTACACATGCTTGATTCTCTTTCGGAGACATAGCAATCCATAGGTTTTAAGATACTTAAGAGTCAGGTACATTCTTAGGCGTTTAATATGCGGTGTTGAGTCCATTTCGTTGAGCAAGGAGTAGCTCTTGTCTATTCCATATTTGGCTTAAGGAACTTTATCTGTGCTCATTTCAATCTCTGGTTTTATGCAGCACCCCAACTCACCTTTACCCTTAAACAAGCATAAGTTGGTTTTCTAAATTTGAGACCCTGTTCTGTTCTGTAATTCAGTTCCTGTGTAGCCAAGTTTACATTCCGTGTATTACTGATATCTTATGATGTTTCTTTTTCTGTGTGACTTATTTCAGTTAGAATCATCGTACCTGAATCCACTCATTGTGCTGCTACGGGCCTGATGACATAGATTTCACTGCTGAGTGATACTGCATTGTACGTAAGTACCACAAGTTCTTTACCCATTTTTCACTTTCTGTGATATTGAACTTGTACGGTAAACGAGGTTCTTGTAAACAGAGGCGTCCCAAACATTGGGGTGGCTGTATCTTTTTGATTTTAATTTCCCTAAGCTATAGGACCATAAGTGGAAGTGCCCTAGGCTCTGTTGCTTTGTTTTCTAGATGTTTCAGGAAACACCATACACTTCTCCCGAGTGTCTGTTGGCAATTTACATCCCGCCCATCAGCATAACAAGGCTCCCAGTTCTCCATGGCCTGTCCTGCCTTTCTGGATTTTACACTTTTTTCAGATGGCCCTTTTGACCGGGGGGAAGTGAGACTTCATTGTAGTGCAGATTTCCTTTGCAAGCTTGCTTGGTTGGCCAAAAAGGGCGTATGCGTTTTTTCCTGAATATATTCAGGAAAAAACGCATACGCCCTTTTTGGCCAAGTGCATCATTGTGGACGTTCTGCCTCTTTTCCTATGCTTTCAATGCAATTCCAGTCTACCTCCTGAAATCGGTTTCCTGCAATTCTGCCCCGCTTTCAAGTCCTCTTGGCAGCCTTACTTCAGTATATTTTTGGACGATAGCTGTCATTTATAACTCTGCAGGTTTGTGAATTACAGTGCCCCTGAGCTCCTTTCTTCAACTCGCTTTCTTGTGAGCTGGCCGCAACACCGCAGGATGGCTTCAGGCCCTAATCTGGTTCCGGCACGGCACGCTGAGCCTTTGGTTATTTCCTCTTCCTGGTGGGAAATGAGAGTTAAATTTGCCCGTCCAGACACCTCCAGCTAGTCTCTCATTGGTTCTCGCTATTCCTGTTCATCTTCCGCAGAAATTGCAAACTGGGCCAAACAGGAGGTTAAAGGGACTGACTCTCCAAGTCGGGAGAGTGTTAGTAAAGCGTCTGGAATGTTGCACCCGAGTACCAGGGTACGAAAACTGAGACATATTTGAACACGTCTCCCGATCACATGGTTGATCATACTCTAGGTTCCACATGCATGTTTTAGCTGAAGGAAGAATACCTTAAACCTGGGTAGTTGAAACCCGTGGAATGGGTACCATGCAATATGACTTCAAAGGGTCTTCATTTGCTCACCGAACCTCTCCAATCCTATCACTGCTGCGTTTATGTCCCTGTACACATGCTTGATTCTCTTTCGGAGACATAGCAATCCATAGGTTTTAAGATACTTAAGAGTCAGGTACATTCTTAGGCGTTTAATATGGGGTGTTGAGTCCATTTCGTTGAGCAAGGAGTAGCTCTTGTCTATTCCATATTTGGCTTAAGGAACTTTATCTGTGCTCATTTCAATCTCTGGTTTTATGCAGCACCCCAACTCACCTTTACCCTTAAACAAGCATAAGTTGGTTTTCTAAATTTGAGACCCTGTTCTGTTCTGTAATTCAGTTCCTGTGTAGCCAAGTTTACATTCCGTGTATTACTGATATCTTATGATGTTTCTTCTTCTGTGTGACTTATTTCAGTTAGAATCATCGTACCTGAATCCACTCATTGTGCTGCTACGGGCCTGATGACATAGATTTCACTGCTGAGTGATACTGCATTGTACGTAAGTACCACAAGTTCTTTATCCATTTTTCTCTTTCTGTGATATTGAACTTGTACGGTAAACGAGGTTCTTGTAAACAGAGGCGTCCCAAACATTGGGGTGGCTGTATCTTTTTGATTTTAATTTCCCTAAGCTATAGGACCATAAGTGGAAGTGCCCTAGGCTCTGTTGCTTTGTTTTCTAGATGTTTCAGGAAACACCATACACTTCTCCCGAGTGTCTGTTGGCAATTTACATCCCGCCCATCAGCATAACAAGGCTCCCAGTTCTCCATGGCCTGTCCTGCCTTTCTGGATTTTACACTTTTTTCAGATGGCCCTTTTGACCGGGGGGAAGTGAGACTTCATTGTAGTGCAGATTTCCTTTGCAAGCTTGCTTGGTTGGCCAAAAAGGGCGTATGCGTTTTTTCCTGAATATATTCAGGAAAAAACGCATACGCCCTTTTTGGCCAAGTGCATCATTGTGGACGTTCTGCCTCTTTTCCTATGCTTTCAATGCAATTCCAGTCTACCTCCTGAAATCGGTTTCCTGCAATTCTGCCCCGCTTTCAAGTCCTCTTGGCAGCCTTACTTCAGTATATTTTTGGACGATAGCTGTCATTTATAACTCTGCAGGTTTGTGAATTACAGTGCCCCTGAGCTCCTTTCTTCAACTCGTTTTCTTGTGAGCTGGCCGCAACACCGCAGGATGGCTTCAGGCCCTAATCTGGTTCCGGCACGGCACGCTGAGCCTTTGGTTATTTCCTCTTCCTGGTGGGAAATGAGAGTTAAATTTGCCCGTCCAGACACCTCCAGCTAGTCTCTCATTGGTTCTCGCTATTCCTGTTCATCTTCCGCAGAAATTGCAAACTGGGCCAAACAGGAGGTTAAAGGGACTGACTCTCCAAGTCGGGAGAGTGTTAGTAAAGCGTCTGGAATGTTGCACCCGAGTACCAGGGTACAAAAACTGAGACATATTTGAACACGTCTCCCGATCACATGGTTGATCATACTCTAGGTTCCACATGCATGTTTTAGCTGAAGGAAGAATACCTTAAACCTGGGAAGTTGAAACCCGTGGAATGGGTACCATGCAATATGACTTCAAAGGGTCTTCATTTGCTCACCGAACCTCTCCAATCCTATCACTGCTGCGTTTATGTCCCTGTACACATGCTTGATTCTCTTTCGGAGACATAGCAATCCATAGGTTTTAAGATACTTAAGAGTCAGGTACATTCTTAGGCGTTTAATATGCGGTGTTGAGTCCATTTCGTTGAGCAAGGAGTAGCTCTTGTCTATTCCATATTTGGCTTAAGGAACTTTATCTGTGCTCATTTCAATCTCTGGTTTTATGCAGCACCCCAACTCACCTTTACCCTTAAACAAGCATAAGTTGGTTTTCTAAATTTGAGACCCTGTTCTGTTCTGTAATTCAGTTCCTGTGTAGCCAAGTTTACATTCCGTGTATTACTGATATCTTATGATGTTTCTTTTTCTGTGTGACTTATTTCAGTTAGAATCATCGTACCTGAATCCACTCATTGTGCTGCTACGGGCCTGATGACATAGATTTCACTGCTGAGTGATACTGCATTGTACGTAAGTACCACAAGTTCTTTACCCATTTTTCACTTTCTGTGATATTGAACTTGTACGGTAAACGAGGTTCTTGTAAACAGAGGCGTCCCAAACATTGGGGTGGCTGTATCTTTTTGATTTTAATTTCCCTAAGCTATAGGACCATAAGTGGAAGTGCCCTAGGCTCTGTTGCTTTGTTTTCTAGATGTTTCAGGAAACACCATACACTTCTCCCGAGTGTCTGTTGGCAATTTACATCCCGCCCATCAGCATAACAAGGCTCCCAGTTCTCCATGGCCTGTCCTGCCTTTCTGGATTTTACACTTTTTTCAGATGGCCCTTTTGACCGGGGGGAAGTGAGACTTCATTGTAGTGCAGATTTCCTTTGCAAGCTTGCTTGGTTGGCCAAAAAGGGCGTATGCGTTTTTTCCTGAATATATTCAGGAAAAAACGCATACGCCCTTTTTGGCCAAGTGCATCATTGTGGACGTTCTGCCTCTTTTCCTATGCTTTCAATGCAATTCCAGTCTACCTCCTGAAATCGGTTTCCTGCAATTCTGCCCCGCTTTCAAGTCCTCTTGGCAGCCTTACTTCAGTATATTTTTGGACGATAGCTGTCATTTATAACTCTGCAGGTTTGTGAATTACAGTGCCCCTGAGCTCCTTTCTTCAACTCGCTTTCTTGTGAGCTGGCCGCAACACCGCAGGATGGCTTCAGGCCCTAATCTGGTTCCGGCACGGCACGCTGAGCCTTTGGTTATTTCCTCTTCCTGGTGGGAAATGAGAGTTAAATTTGCCCGTCCAGACACCTCCAGCTAGTCTCTCATTGGTTCTCGCTATTCCTGTTCATCTTCCGCAGAAATTGCAAACTGGGCCAAACAGGAGGTTAAAGGGACTGACTCTCCAAGTCGGGAGAGTGTTAGTAAAGCGTCTGGAATGTTGCACCCGAGTACCAGGGTACGAAAACTGAGACATATTTGAACACGTCTCCCGATCACATGGTTGATCATACTCTAGGTTCCACATGCATGTTTTAGCTGAAGGAAGAATACCTTAAACCTGGGTAGTTGAAACCCGTGGAATGGGTACCATGCAATATGACTTCAAAGGGTCTTCATTTGCTCACCGAACCTCTCCAATCCTATCACTGCTGCGTTTATGTCCCTGTACACATGCTTGATTCTCTTTCGGAGACATAGCAATCCATAGGTTTTAAGATACTTAAGAGTCAGGTACATTCTTAGGCGTTTAATATGGGGTGTTGAGTCCATTTCGTTGAGCAAGGAGTAGCTCTTGTCTATTCCATATTTGGCTTAAGGAACTTTATCTGTGCTCATTTCAATCTCTGGTTTTATGCAGCACCCCAACTCACCTTTACCCTTAAACAAGCATAAGTTGGTTTTCTAAATTTGAGACCCTGTTCTGTTCTGTAATTCAGTTCCTGTGTAGCCAAGTTTACATTCCGTGTATTACTGATATCTTATGATGTTTCTTCTTCTGTGTGACTTATTTCAGTTAGAATCATCGTACCTGAATCCACTCATTGTGCTGCTACGGGCCTGATGACATAGATTTCACTGCTGAGTGATACTGCATTGTACGTAAGTACCACAAGTTCTTTATCCATTTTTCTCTTTCTGTGATATTGAACTTGTACGGTAAACGAGGTTCTTGTAAACAGAGGCGTCCCAAACATTGGGGTGGCTGTATCTTTTTGATTTTAATTTCCCTAAGCTATAGGACCATAAGTGGAAGTGCCCTAGGCTCTGTTGCTTTGTTTTCTAGATGTTTCAGGAAACACCATACACTTCTCCCGAGTGTCTGTTGGCAATTTACATCCCGCCCATCAGCATAACAAGGCTCCCAGTTCTCCATGGCCTGTCCTGCCTTTCTGGATTTTACACTTTTTTCAGATGGCCCTTTTGACCGGGGGGAAGTGAGACTTCATTGTAGTGCAGATTTCCTTTGCAAGCTTGCTTGGTTGGCCAAAAAGGGCGTATGCGTTTTTTCCTGAATATATTCAGGAAAAAACGCATACGCCCTTTTTGGCCAAGTGCATCATTGTGGACGTTCTGCCTCTTTTCCTATGCTTTCAATGCAATTCCAGTCTACCTCCTGAAATCGGTTTCCTGCAATTCTGCCCCGCTTTCAAGTCCTCTTGGCAGCCTTACTTCAGTATATTTTTGGACGATAGCTGTCATTTATAACTCTGCAGGTTTGTGAATTACAGTGCCCCTGAGCTCCTTTCTTCAACTCGCTTTCTTGTGAGCTGGCCGCAACACCGCAGGATGGCTTCAGGCCCTAATCTGGTTCCGGCACGGCACGCTGAGCCTTTGGTTATTTCCTCTTCCTGGTGGGAAATGAGAGTTAAATTTGCCCGTCCAGACACCTCCAGCTAGTCTCTCATTGGTTCTCGCTATTCCTGTTCATCTTCCGCAGAAATTGCAAACTGGGCCAAACAGGAGGTTAAAGGGACTGACTCTCCAAGTCGGGAGAGTGTTAGTAAAGCGTCTGGAATGTTGCACCCGAGTACCAGGGTACGAAAACTGAGACATATTTGAACACGTCTCCCGATCACATGGTTGATCATACTCTAGGTTCCACATGCATGTTTTAGCTGAAGGAAGAATACCTTAAACCTGGGTAGTTGAAACCCGTGGAATGGGTACCATGCAATATGACTTCAAAGGGTCTTCATTTGCTCACCGAACCTCTCCAATCCTATCACTGCTGCGTTTATGTCCCTGTACACATGCTTGATTCTCTTTCGGAGACATAGCAATCCATAGGTTTTAAGATACTTAAGAGTCAGGTACATTCTTAGGCGTTTAATATGGGGTGTTGAGTCCATTTCGTTGAGCAAGGAGTAGCTCTTGTCTATTCCATATTTGGCTTAAGGAACTTTATCTGTGCTCATTTCAATCTCTGGTTTTATGCAGCACCCCAACTCACCTTTACCCTTAAACAAGCATAAGTTGGTTTTCTAAATTTGAGACCCTGTTCTGTTCTGTAATTCAGTTCCTGTGTAGCCAAGTTTACATTCCGTGTATTACTGATATCTTATGATGTTTCTTCTTCTGTGTGACTTATTTCAGTTAGAATCATCGTACCTGAATCCACTCATTGTGCTGCTACGGGCCTGATGACATAGATTTCACTGCTGAGTGATACTGCATTGTACGTAAGTACCACAAGTTCTTTATCCATTTTTCACTTTCTGTGATATTGAACTTGTACGGTAAACGAGGTTCTTGTAAACAGAGGCGTCCCAAACATTGGGGTGGCTGTATCTTTTTGATTTTAATTTCCCTAAGCTATAGGACCATAAGTGGAAGTGCCCTAGGCTCTGTTGCTTTGTTTTCTAGATGTTTCAGGAAACACCATACACTTCTCCCGAGTGTCTGTTGGCAATTTACATCCCGCCCATCAGCATAACAAGGCTCCCAGTTCTCCATGGCCTGTCCTGCCTTTCTGGATTTTACACTTTTTTCAGATGGCCCTTTTGACCGGGGGGAAGTGAGACTTCATTGTAGTGCAGATTTCCTTTGCAAGCTTGCTTGGTTGGCCAAAAAGGGCGTATGCGTTTTTTCCTGAATATATTCAGGAAAAAACGCATACGCCCTTTTTGGCCAAGTGCATCATTGTGGACGTTCTGCCTCTTTTCCTATGCTTTCAATGCAATTCCAGTCTACCTCCTGAAATCGGTTTCCTGCAATTCTGCCCCGCTTTCAAGTCCTCTTGGCAGCCTTACTTCAGTATATTTTTGGACGATAGCTGTCATTTATAACTCTGCAGGTTTGTGAATTACAGTGCCCCTGAGCTCCTTTCTTCAACTCGCTTTCTTGTGAGCTGGCCGCAACACCGCAGGATGGCTTCAGGCCCTAATCTGGTTCCGGCACGGCACGCTGAGCCTTTGGTTATTTCCTCTTCCTGGTGGGAAATGAGAGTTAAATTTGCCCGTCCAGACACCTCCAGCTAGTCTCTCATTGGTTCTCGCTATTCCTGTTCATCTTCCGCAGAAATTGCAAACTGGGCCAAACAGGAGGTTAAAGGGACTGACTCTCCAAGTCGGGAGAGTGTTAGTAAAGCGTCTGGAATGTTGCACCCGAGTACCAGGGTACGAAAACTGAGACATATTTGAACACGTCTCCCGATCACATGGTTGATCATACTCTAGGTTCCACATGCATGTTTTAGCTGAAGGAAGAATACCTTAAACCTGGGTAGTTGAAACCCGTGGAATGGGTACCATGCAATATGACTTCAAAGGGTCTTCATTTGCTCACCGAACCTCTCCAATCCTATCACTGCTGCGTTTATGTCCCTGTACACATGCTTGATTCTCTTTCGGAGACATAGCAATCCATAGGTTTTAAGATACTTAAGAGTCAGGTACATTCTTAGGCGTTTAATATGGGGTGTTGAGTCCATTTCGTTGAGCAAGGAGTAGCTCTTGTCTATTCCATATTTGGCTTAAGGAACTTTATCTGTGCTCATTTCAATCTCTGGTTTTATGCAGCACCCCAACTCACCTTTACCCTTAAACAAGCATAAGTTGGTTTTCTAAATTTGAGACCCTGTTCTGTTCTGTAATTCAGTTCCTGTGTAGCCAAGTTTACATTCCGTGTATTACTGATATCTTATGATGTTTCTTCTTCTGTGTGACTTATTTCAGTTAGAATCATCGTACCTGAATCCACTCATTGTGCTGCTACGGGCCTGATGACATAGATTTCACTGCTGAGTGATACTGCATTGTACGTAAGTACCACAAGTTCTTTATCCATTTTTCACTTTCTGTGATATTGAACTTGTACGGTAAACGAGGTTCTTGTAAACAGAGGCGTCCCAAACATTGGGGTGGCTGTATCTTTTTGATTTTAATTTCCCTAAGCTATAGGACCATAAGTGGAAGTGCCCTAGGCTCTGTTGCTTTGTTTTCTAGATGTTTCAGGAAACACCATACACTTCTCCCGAGTGTCTGTTGGCAATTTACATCCCGCCCATCAGCATAACAAGGCTCCCAGTTCTCCATGGCCTGTCCTGCCTTTCTGGATTTTACACTTTTTTCAGATGGCCCTTTTGACCGGGGGGAAGTGAGACTTCATTGTAGTGCAGATTTCCTTTGCAAGCTTGCTTGGTTGGCCAAAAAGGGCGTATGCGTTTTTTCCTGAATATATTCAGGAAAAAACGCATACGCCCTTTTTGGCCAAGTGCATCATTGTGGACGTTCTGCCTCTTTTCCTATGCTTTCAATGCAATTCCAGTCTACCTCCTGAAATCGGTTTCCTGCAATTCTGCCCCGCTTTCAAGTCCTCTTGGCAGCCTTACTTCAGTATATTTTTGGACGATAGCTGTCATTTATAACTCTGCAGGTTTGTGAATTACAGTGCCCCTGAGCTCCTTTCTTCAACTCGCTTTCTTGTGAGCTGGCCGCAACACCGCAGGATGGCTTCAGGCCCTAATCTGGTTCCGGCACGGCACGCTGAGCCTTTGGTTATTTCCTCTTCCTGGTGGGAAATGAGAGTTAAATTTGCCCGTCCAGACACCTCCAGCTAGTCTCTCATTGGTTCTCGCTATTCCTGTTCATCTTCTGCAGAAATTGCAAACTGGGCCAAACAGGAGGTTAAAGGGACTGACTCTCCAAGTCGGGAGAGTGTTAGTAAAGCGTCTGGAATGTTGCACCCGAGTACCAGGGTACGAAAACTGAGACATATTTGAACACGTCTCCCGATCACATGGTTGATCATACTCTAGGTTCCACATGCATGTTTTAGCTGAAGGAAGAATACCTTAAACCTGGGTAGTTGAAACCCGTGGAATGGGTACCATGCAATATGACTTCAAAGGGTCTTCATTTGCTCACCGAACCTCTCCAATCCTATCACTGCTGCGTTTATGTCCCTGTACACATGCTTGATTCTCTTTCGGAGACATAGCAATCCATAGGTTTTAAGATACTTAAGAGTCAGGTACATTCTTAGGCGTTTAATATGGGGTGTTGAGTCCATTTCGTTGAGCAAGGAGTAGCTCTTGTCTATTCCATATTTGGCTTAAGGAACTTTATCTGTGCTCATTTCAATCTCTGGTTTTATGCAGCACCCCAACTCACCTTTACCCTTAAACAAGCATAAGTTGGTTTTCTAAATTTGAGACCCTGTTCCGTTCTGTAATTCAGTTCCTGTGTAGCCAAGTTTACATTCCGTGTATTACTGATATCTTATGATGTTTCTTCTTCTGTGTGACTTATTTCAGTTAGAATCATCGTACCTGAATCCACTCATTGTGCTGCTACGGGCCTGATGACATAGATTTCACTGCTGAGTGATACTGCATTGTACGTAAGTACCACAAGTTCTTTATCCATTTTTCACTTTCTGTGATATTGAACTTGTACGGTAAACGAGGTTCTTGTAAACAGAGGCGTCCCAAACATTGGGGTGGCTGTATCTTTTTGATTTTAATTTCCCTAAGCTATAGGACCATAAGTGGAAGTGCCCTAGGCTCTGTTGCTTTGTTTTTTAGATGTTTCAGGAAACACCATACACTTCTCCCGAGTGTCTGTTGGCAATTTACATCCCGCCCATCAGCATAACAAGGCTCCCAGTTCTCCATGGCCTGTCCTGCCTTTCTGGATTTTACACTTTTTTCAGATGGCCCTTTTGACCGGGGGGAAGTGAGACTTCATTGTAGTGCAGATTTCCTTTGCAAGCTTGCTTGGTTGGCCAAAAAGGGCGTATGCGTTTTTTCCTGAATATATTCAGGAAAAAACGCATACGCCCTTTTTGGCCAAGTGCATCATTGTGGACGTTCTGCCTCTTTTCCTATGCTTTCAATGCAATTCCAGTCTACCTCCTGAAATCGGTTTCCTGCAATTCTGCCCCGCTTTCAAGTCCTCTTGGCAGCCTTACTTCAGTATATTTTTGGACGATAGCTGTCATTTATAACTCTGCAGGTTTGTGAATTACAGTGCCCCTGAGCTCCTTTCTTCAACTCGCTTTCTTGTGAGCTGGCCGCAACACCGCAGGATGGCTTCAGGCCCTAATCTGGTTCCGGCACGGCACGCTGAGCCTTTGGTTATTTCCTCTTCCTGGTGGGAAATGAGAGTTAAATTTGCCCGTCCAGACACCTCCAGCTAGTCTCTCATTGGTTCTCGCTATTCCTGTTCATCTTCCGCAGAAATTGCAAACTGGGCCAAACAGGAGGTTAAAGGGACTGACTCTCCAAGTCGGGAGAGTGTTAGTAAAGCGTCTGGAATGTTGCACCCGAGTACCAGGGTACGAAAACTGAGACATATTTGAACACGTCTCCCGATCACATGGTTGATCATACTCTAGGTTCCACATGCATGTTTTAGCTGAAGGAAGAATACCTTAAACCTGGGTAGTTGAAACCCGTGGAATGGGTACCATGCAATATGACTTCAAAGGGTCTTCATTTGCTCACCGAACCTCTCCAATCCTATCACTGCTGCGTTTATGTCCCTGTACACATGCTTGATTCTCTTTCGGAGACATAGCAATCCATAGGTTTTAAGATACTTAAGAGTCAGGTACATTCTTAGGCGTTTAATATGGGGTGTTGAGTCCATTTCGTTGAGCAAGGAGTAGCTCTTGTCTATTCCATATTTGGCTTAAGGAACTTTATCTGTGCTCATTTCAATCTCTGGTTTTATGCAGCACCCCAACTCACCTTTACCCTTAAACAAGCATAAGTTGGTTTTCTAAATTTGAGACCCTGTTCTGTTCTGTAATTCAGTTCCTGTGTAGCCAAGTTTACATTCCGTGTATTACTGATATCTTATGATGTTTCTTCTTCTGTGTGACTTATTTCAGTTAGAATCATCGTACCTGAATCCACTCATTGTGCTGCTACGGGCCTGATGACATAGATTTCACTGCTGAGTGATACTGCATTGTACGTAAGTACCACAAGTTCTTTATCCATTTTTCACTTTCTGTGATATTGAACTTGTACGGTAAACGAGGTTCTTGTAAACAGAGGCGTCCCAAACATTGGGGTGGCTGTATCTTTTTGATTTTAATTTCCCTAAGCTATAGGACCATAAGTGGAAGTGCCCTAGGCTCTGTTGCTTTGTTTTTTAGATGTTTCAGGAAACACCATACACTTCTCCCGAGTGTCTGTTGGCAATTTACATCCCGCCCATCAGCATAACAAGGCTCCCAGTTCTCCATGGCCTGTCCTGCCTTTCTGGATTTTACACTTTTTTCAGATGGCCCTTTTGACCGGGGGGAAGTGAGACTTCATTGTAGTGCAGATTTCCTTTGCAAGCTTGCTTGGTTGGCCAAAAAGGGCGTATGCGTTTTTTCCTGAATATATTCAGGAAAAAACGCATACGCCCTTTTTGGCCAAGTGCATCATTGTGGACGTTCTGCCTCTTTTCCTATGCTTTCAATGCAATTCCAGTCTACCTCCTGAAATCGGTTTCCTGCAATTCTGCCCCGCTTTCAAGTCCTCTTGGCAGCCTTACTTCAGTATATTTTTGGACGATAGCTGTCATTTATAACTCTGCAGGTTTGTGAATTACAGTGCCCCTGAGCTCCTTTCTTCAACTCGCTTTCTTGTGAGCTGGCCGCAACACCGCAGGATGGCTTCAGGCCCTAATCTGGTTCCGGCACGGCACGCTGAGCCTTTGGTTATTTCCTCTTCCTGGTGGGAAATGAGAGTTAAATTTGCCCGTCCAGACACCTCCAGCTAGTCTCTCATTGGTTCTCGCTATTCCTGTTCATCTTCCGCAGAAATTGCAAACTGGGCCAAACAGGAGGTTAAAGGGACTGACTCTCCAAGTCGGGAGAGTGTTAGTAAAGCGTCTGGAATGTTGCACCCGAGTACCAGGGTACGAAAACTGAGACATATTTGAACACGTCTCCCGATCACATGGTTGATCATACTCTAGGTTCCACATGCATGATTTAGCTGAAGGAAGAATACCTTAAACCTGGGTAGTTGAAACCCGTGGAATGGGTACCATGCAATATGACTTCAAAGGGTCTTCATTTGCTCACCGAACCTCTCCAATCCTATCACTGCTGCGTTTATGTCCCTGTACACATGCTTGATTCTCTTTCGGAGACATAGCAATCCATAGGTTTTAAGATACTTAAGAGTCAGGTACATTCTTAGGCGTTTAATATGGGGTGTTGAGTCCATTTCGTTGAGCAAGGAGTAGCTCTTGTCTATTCCATATTTGGCTTAAGGAACTTTATCTGTGCTCATTTCAATCTCTGGTTTTATGCAGCACCCCAACTCACCTTTACCCTTAAACAAGCATAAGTTGGTTTTCTAAATTTGAGACCCTGTTCTGTTCTGTAATTCAGTTCCTGTGTAGCCAAGTTTACATTCCGTGTATTACTGATATCTTATGATGTTTCTTTTTCTGTGTGACTTATTTCAGTTAGAATCATCGTACCTGAATCCACTCATTGTGCTGCTACGGGCCTGATGACATAGATTTCACTGCTGAGTGATACTGCATTGTACGTAAGTACCACAAGTTCTTTATCCATTTTTCACTTTCTGTGATATTGAACTTGTACGGTAAACGAGGTTCTTGTAAACAGAGGCGTCCCAAACATTGGGGTGGCTGTATCTTTTTGATTTTAATTTCCCTAAGCTATAGGACCATAAGTGGAAGTGCCCTAGGCTCTGTTGCTTTGTTTTCTAGATGTTTCAGGAAACACCATACACTTCTCCCGAGTGTCTGTTGGCAATTTACATCCCGCCCATCAGCATAACAAGGCTCCCAGTTCTCCATGGCCTGTCCTGCCTTTCTGGATTTTACACTTTTTTCAGATGGCCCTTTTGACCGGGGGGAAGTGAGACTTCATTGTAGTGCAGATTTCCTTTGCAAGCTTGCTTGGTTGGCCAAAAAGGGCGTATGCGTTTTTTCCTGAATATATTCAGGAAAAAACGCATACGCCCTTTTTGGCCAAGTGCATCATTGTGGACGTTCTGCCTCTTTTCCTATGCTTTCAATGCAATTCCAGTCTACCTCCTGAAATCGGTTTCCTGCAATTCTGCCCCGCTTTCAAGTCCTCTTGGCAGCCTTACTTCAGTATATTTTTGGACGATAGCTGTCATTTATAACTCTGCAGGTTTGTGAATTACAGTGCCCCTGAGCTCCTTTCTTCAACTCGCTTTCTTGTGAGCTGGCCGCAACACCGCAGGATGGCTTCAGGCCCTAATCTGGTTCCGGCACGGCACGCTGAGCCTTTGGTTATTTCCTCTTCCTGGTGGGAAATGAGAGTTAAATTTGCCCGTCCAGACACCTCCAGCTAGTCTCTCATTGGTTCTCGCTATTCCTGTTCATCTTCCGCAGAAATTGCAAACTGGGCCAAACAGGAGGTTAAAGGGACTGACTCTCCAAGTCGGGAGAGTGTTAGTAAAGCGTCTGGAATGTTGCACCCGAGTACCAGGGTACGAAAACTGAGACATATTTGAACACGTCTCCCGATCACATGGTTGATCATACTCTAGGTTCCACATGCATGTTTTAGCTGAAGGAAGAATACCTTAAACCTGGGTAGTTGAAACCCGTGGAATGGGTACCATGCAATATGACTTCAAAGGGTCTTCATTTGCTCACCGAACCTCTCCAATCCTATCACTGCTGCGTTTATGTCCCTGTACACATGCTTGATTCTCTTTCGGAGACATAGCAATCCATAGGTTTTAAGATACTTAAGAGTCAGGTACATTCTTAGGCGTTTAATATGGGGTGTTGAGTCCATTTCGTTGAGCAAGGAGTAGCTCTTGTCTATTCCATATTTGGCTTAAGGAACTTTATCTGTGCTCATTTCAATCTCTGGTTTTATGCAGCACCCCAACTCACCTTTACCCTTAAACAAGCATAAGTTGGTTTTCTAAATTTGAGACCCTGTTCTGTTCTGTAATTCAGTTCCTGTGTAGCCAAGTTTACATTCCGTGTATTACTGATATCTTATGATGTTTCTTTTTCTGTGTGACTTATTTCAGTTAGAATCATCGTACCTGAATCCACTCATTGTGCTGCTACGGGCCTGATGACATAGATTTCACTGCTGAGTGATACTGCATTGTACGTAAGTACCACAAGTTCTTTATCCATTTTTCACTTTCTGTGATATTGAACTTGTACGGTAAACGAGGTTCTTGTAAACAGAGGCGTCCCAAACATTGGGGTGGCTGTATCTTTTTGATTTTAATTTCCCTAAGCTATAGGACCATAAGTGGAAGTGCCCTAGGCTCTGTTGCTTTGTTTTCTAGATGTTTCAGGAAACACCATACACTTCTCCCGAGTGTCTGTTGGCAATTTACATCCCGCCCATCAGCATAACAAGGCTCCCAGTTCTCCATGGCCTGTCCTGCCTTTCTGGATTTTACACTTTTTTCAGATGGCCCTTTTGACCGGGGGGAAGTGAGACTTCATTGTAGTGCAGATTTCCTTTGCAAGCTTGCTTGGTTGGCCAAAAAGGGCGTATGCGTTTTTTCCTGAATATATTCAGGAAAAAACGCATACGCCCTTTTTGGCCAAGTGCATCATTGTGGACGTTCTGCCTCTTTTCCTATGCTTTCAATGCAATTCCAGTCTACCTCCTGAAATCGGTTTCCTGCAATTCTGCCCCGCTTTCAAGTCCTCTTGGCAGCCTTACTTCAGTATATTTTTGGACGATAGCTGTCATTTATAACTCTGCAGGTTTGTGAATTACAGTGCCCCTGAGCTCCTTTCTTCAACTCGCTTTCTTGTGAGCTGGCCGCAACACCGCAGGATGGCTTCAGGCCCTAATCTGGTTCCGGCACGGCACGCTGAGCCTTTGGTTATTTCCTCTTCCTGGTGGGAAATGAGAGTTAAATTTGCCCGTCCAGACACCTCCAGCTAGTCTCTCATTGGTTCTCGCTATTCCTGTTCATCTTCCGCAGAAATTGCAAACTGGGCCAAACAGGAGGTTAAAGGGACTGACTCTCCAAGTCGGGAGAGTGTTAGTAAAGCGTCTGGAATGTTGCACCCGAGTACCAGGGTACGAAAACTGAGACATATTTGAACACGTCTCCCGATCACATGGTTGATCATACTCTAGGTTCCACATGCATGTTTTAGCTGAAGGAAGAATACCTTAAACCTGGGTAGTTGAAACCCGTGGAATGGGTACCATGCAATATGACTTCAAAGGGTCTTCATTTGCTCACCGAACCTCTCCAATCCTATCACTGCTGCGTTTATGTCCCTGTACACATGCTTGATTCTCTTTCGGAGACATAGCAATCCATAGGTTTTAAGATACTTAAGAGTCAGGTACATTCTTAGGCGTTTAATATGGGGTGTTGAGTCCATTTCGTTGAGCAAGGAGTAGCTCTTGTCTATTCCATATTTGGCTTAAGGAACTTTATCTGTGCTCATTTCAATCTCTGGTTTTATGCAGCACCCCAACTCACCTTTACCCTTAAACAAGCATAAGTTGGTTTTCTAAATTTGAGACCCTGTTCTGTTCTGTAATTCAGTTCCTGTGTAGCCAAGTTTACATTCCGTGTATTACTGATATCTTATGATGTTTCTTCTTCTGTGTGACTTATTTCAGTTAGAATCATCGTACCTGAATCCACTCATTGTGCTGCTACGGGCCTGATGACATAGATTTCACTGCTGAGTGATACTGCATTGTACGTAAGTACCACAAGTTCTTTATCCATTTTTCACTTTCTGTGATATTGAACTTGTACGGTAAACAAGGTTCTTGTAAACAGAGGCGTCCCAAACATTGGGGTGGCTGTGTCTTTTTGATTTTAATTTCCCTAAGCTATAGGACCATAAGTGGAAGTGCCCTAGGCTCTGTTGCTTTGTTTTCTAGATGTTTCAGGAAACACCATACACTTCTCCCGAGTGTCTGTTGGCAATTTACATCCCGCCCATCAGCATAACAAGGCTCCCAGTTCTCCATGGCCTGTCCTGCCTTTCTGGATTTTACACTTTTTTCAGATGGCCCTTTTGACCGGGGGGAAGTGAGACTTCATTGTAGTGCAGATTTCCTTTGCAAGCTTGCTTGGTTGGCCAAAAAGGGCGTATGCGTTTTTTCCTGAATATATTCAGGAAAAAACGCATACGCCCTTTTTGGCCAAGTGCATCATTGTGGACGTTCTGCCTCTTTTCCTATGCTTTCAATGCAATTCCAGTCTACCTCCTGAAATCGGTTTCCTGCAATTCTGCCCCGCTTTCAAGTCCTCTTGGCAGCCTTACTTCAGTATATTTTTGGACGATAGCTGTCATTTATAACTCTGCAGGTTTGTGAATTACAGTGCCCCTGAGCTCCTTTCTTCAACTCGCTTTCTTGTGAGCTGGCCGCAACACCGCAGGATGGC
Organism: Globicephala melas; assembly: GCF_963455315.2. Classification (NCBI taxonomy): domain Eukaryota; kingdom Metazoa; phylum Chordata; class Mammalia; order Artiodactyla; family Delphinidae; genus Globicephala; species Globicephala melas. Next base: position 48,266 of record NW_027207782.1, read on the forward strand.
TTCAGGCCCTAATCTGGTTCCGGCACGGCACGCTGAGCCTTTGGTTATTTCCTCTTCCTGGTGGGAAATGAGAGTTAAATTTGCCCGTCCAGACACCTCCAGCTAGTCTCTCATTGGTTCTCGCTATTCCTGTTCATCTTCCGCAGAAATTGCAAACTGGGCCAAACAGGAGGTTAAAGGGACTGACTCTCCAAGTCGGGAGAGTGTTAGTAAAGCGTCTGGAATGTTGCACCCGAGTACCAGGGTACGAAAACTGAGACATATTTGAACACGTCTCCCGATCACATGGTTGATCATACTCTAGGTTCCACATGCATGTTTTAGCTGAAGGAAGAATACCTTAAACCTGGGTAGTTGAAACCCGTGGAATGGGTACCATGCAATATGACTTCAAAGGGTCTTCATTTGCTCACCGAACCTCTCCAATCCTATCACTGCTGCGTTTATGTCCCTGTACACATGCTTGATTCTCTTTCGGAGACATAGCAATCCATAGGTTTTAAGATACTTAAGAGTCAGGTACATTCTTAGGCGTTTAATATGCGGTGTTGAGTCCATTTCGTTGAGCAAGGAGTAGCTCTTGTCTATTCCATATTTGGCTTAAGGAACTTTATCTGTGCTCATTTCAATCTCTGGTTTTATGCAGCACCCCAACTCACCTTTACCCTTAAACAAGCATAAGTTGGTTTTCTAAATTTGAGACCCTGTTCTGTTCTGTAATTCAGTTCCTGTGTAGCCAAGTTGACATTCCGTGTATTACTGATATCTTATGATGTTTCTTCTTCTGTGTGACTTATTTCAGTTAGAATCATCGTACCTGAATCCACTCATTGTGCTGCTACGGGCCTGATGACATAGATTTCACTGCTGAGTGATACTGCATTGTACGTAAGTACCACAAGTTCTTTATCCATTTTTCACTTTCTGTGATATTGAACTTGTACGGTAAACAAGGTTCTTGTAAACAGAGGCGTCCCAAACATTGGGGTGGCTGTGTCTTTTTGATTTTAATTTCCCTAAGCTATAGGACCATAAGTGGAAGTGCCCTAGGCTCTGTTGCTTTGTTTTTTAGATGTTTCAGGAAACACCATACACTTCTCCCGAGTGTCTGTTGGCAATTTACATCCCGCCCATCAGCATAACAAGGCTCCCAGTTCTCCATGGCCTGTCCTGCCTTTCTGGATTTTACACTTTTTTCAGATGGCCCTTTTGACCGGGGGGAAGTGAGACTTCATTGTAGTGCAGATTTCCTTTGCAAGCTTGCTTGGTTGGCCAAAAAGGGCGTATGCGTTTTTTCCTGAATATATTCAGGAAAAAACGCATACGCCCTTTTTGGCCAAGTGCATCATTGTGGACGTTCTGCCTCTTTTCCTATGCTTTCAATGCAATTCCAGTCTACCTCCTGAAATCGGTTTCCTGCAATTCTGCCCCGCTTTCAAGTCCTCTTGGCAGCCTTACTTCAGTATATTTTTGGACGATAGCTGTCATTTATAACTCTGCAGGTTTGTGAATTACAGTGCCCCTGAGCTCCTTTCTTCAACTCGCTTTCTTGTGAGCTGGCCGCAACACCGCAGGATGGCTTCAGGCCCTAATCTGGTTCCGGCACGGCACGCTGAGCCTTTGGTTATTTCCTCTTCCTGGTGGGAAATGAGAGTTAAATTTGCCCGTCCAGACACCTCCAGCTAGTCTCTCATTGGTTCTCGCTATTCCTGTTCATCTTCCGCAGAAATTGCAAACTGGGCCAAACAGGAGGTTAAAGGGACTGACTCTCCAAGTCGGGAGAGTGTTAGTAAAGCGTCTGGAATGTTGCACCCGAGTACCAGGGTACGAAAACTGAGACATATTTGAACACGTCTCCCGATCACATGGTTGATCATACTCTAGGTTCCACATGCATGTTTTAGCTGAAGGAAGAATACCTTAAACCTGGGTAGTTGAAACCCGTGGAATGGGTACCATGCAATATGACTTCAAAGGGTCTTCATTTGCTCACCGAACCTCTCCAATCCTATCACTGCTGCGTTTATGTCCCTGTACACATGCTTGATTCTCTTTCGGAGACATAGCAATCCATAGGTTTTAAGATACTTAAGAGTCAGGTACATTCTTAGGCGTTTAATATGCGGTGTTGAGTCCATTTCGTTGAGCAAGGAGTAGCTCTTGTCTATTCCATATTTGGCTTAAGGAACTTTATCTGTGCTCATTTCAATCTCTGGTTTTATGCAGCACCCCAACTCACCTTTACCCTTAAACAAGCATAAGTTGGTTTTCTAAATTTGAGACCCTGTTCTGTTCTGTAATTCAGTTCCTGTGTAGCCAAGTTGACATTCCGTGTATTACTGATATCTTATGATGTTTCTTTTTCTGTGTGACTTATTTCAGTTAGAATCATCGTACCTGAATCCACTCATTGTGCTGCTACGGGCCTGATGACATAGATTTCACTGCTGAGTGATACTGCATTGTACGTAAGTACCACAAGTTCTTTATCCATTTTTCACTTTCTGTGATATTGAACTTGTACGGTAAACGAGGTTCTTGTAAACAGAGGCGTCCCAAACATTGGGGTGGCTGTATCTTTTTGATTTTAATTTCCCTAAGCTATAGGACCATAAGTGGAAGTGCCCTAGGCTCTGTTGCTTTGTTTTTTAGATGTTTCAGGAAACACCATACACTTCTCCCGAGTGTCTGTTGGCAGTTTACATCCCGCCCATCAGCATAACAAGGCTCCCAGTTCTCCATGGCCTGTCCTGCCTTTCTGGATTTTACACTTTTTTCAGATGGCCCTTTTGACCGGGGGGAAGTGAGACTTCATTGTAGTGCAGATTTCCTTTGCAAGCTTGCTTGGTTGGCCAAAAAGGGCGTATGCGTTTTTTCCTGAATATATTCAGGAAAAAACGCATACGCCCTTTTTGGCCAAGTGCATCATTGTGGACGTTCTGCCTCTTTTCCTATGCTTTCAATGCAATTCCAGTCTACCTCCTGAAATCGGTTTCCTGCAATTCTGCCCCGCTTTCAAGTCCTCTTGGCAGCCTTACTTCAGTATATTTTTGGACGATAGCTGTCATTTATAACTCTGCAGGTTTGTGAATTACAGTGCCCCTGAGCTCCTTTCTTCAACTCGCTTTCTTGTGAGCTGGCCGCAACACCGCAGGATGGCTTCAGGCCCTAATCTGGTTCCGGCACGGCACGCTGAGCCTTTGGTTATTTCCTCTTCCTGGTGGGAAATGAGAGTTAAATTTGCCCGTCCAGACACCTCCAGCTAGTCTCTCATTGGTTCTCGCTATTCCTGTTCATCTTCCGCAGAAATTGCAAACTGGGCCAAACAGGAGGTTAAAGGGACTGACTCTCCAAGTCGGGAGAGTGTTAGTAAAGCGTCTGGAATGTTGCACCCGAGTACCAGGGTACGAAAACTGAGACATATTTGAACACGTCTCCCGATCACATGGTTGATCATACTCTAGGTTCCACATGCATGTTTTAGCTGAAGGAAGAATACCTTAAACCTGGGTAGTTGAAACCCGTGGAATGGGTACCATGCAATATGACTTCAAAGGGTCTTCATTTGCTCACCGAACCTCTCCAATCCTATCACTGCTGCGTTTATGTCCCTGTACACATGCTTGATTCTCTTTCGGAGACATAGCAATCCATAGGTTTTAAGATACTTAAGAGTCAGGTACATTCTTAGGCGTTTAATATGGGGTGTTGAGTCCATTTCGTTGAGCAAGGAGTAGCTCTTGTCTATTCCATATTTGGCTTAAGGAACTTTATCTGTGCTCATTTCAATCTCTGGTTTTATGCAGCACCCCAACTCACCTTTACCCTTAAACAAGCATAAGTTGGTTTTCTAAATTTGAGACCCTGTTCTGTTCTGTAATTCAGTTCCTGTGTAGCCAAGTTTACATTCCGTGTATTACTGATATCTTATGATGTTTCTTTTTCTGTGTGACTTATTTCAGTTAGAATCATCGTACCTGAATCCACTCATTGTGCTGCTACGGGCCTGATGACATAGATTTCACTGCTGAGTGATACTGCATTGTACGTAAGTACCACAAGTTCTTTATCCATTTTTCACTTTCTGTGATATTGAACTTGTACGGTAAACGAGGTTCTTGTAAACAGAGGCGTCCCAAACATTGGGGTGGCTGTATCTTTTTGATTTTAATTTCCCTAAGCTATAGGACCATAAGTGGAAGTGCCCTAGGCTCTGTTGCTTTGTTTTTTAGATGTTTCAGGAAACACCATACACTTCTCCCGAGTGTCTGTTGGCAGTTTACATCCCGCCCATCAGCATAACAAGGCTCCCAGTTCTCCATGGCCTGTCCTGCCTTTCTGGATTTTACACTTTTTTCAGATGGCCCTTTTGACCGGGGGGAAGTGAGACTTCATTGTAGTGCAGATTTCCTTTGCAAGCTTGCTTGGTTGGCCAAAAAGGGCGTATGCGTTTTTTCCTGAATATATTCAGGAAAAAACGCATACGCCCTTTTTGGCCAAGTGCATCATTGTGGACGTTCTGCCTCTTTTCCTATGCTTTCAATGCAATTCCAGTCTACCTCCTGAAATCGGTTTCCTGCAATTCTGCCCCGCTTTCAAGTCCTCTTGGCAGCCTTACTTCAGTATATTTTTGGACGATAGCTGTCATTTATAACTCTGCAGGTTTGTGAATTACAGTGCCCCTGAGCTCCTTTCTTCAACTCGCTTTCTTGTGAGCTGGCCGCAACACCGCAGGATGGCTTCAGGCCCTAATCTGGTTCCGGCACGGCACGCTGAGCCTTTGGTTATTTCCTCTTCCTGGTGGGAAATGAGAGTTAAATTTGCCCGTCCAGACACCTCCAGCTAGTCTCTCATTGGTTCTCGCTATTCCTGTTCATCTTCCGCAGAAATTGCAAACTGGGCCAAACAGGAGGTTAAAGGGACTGACTCTCCAAGTCGGGAGAGTGTTAGTAAAGCGTCTGGAATGTTGCACCCGAGTACCAGGGTACGAAAACTGAGACATATTTGAACACGTCTCCCGATCACATGGTTGATCATACTCTAGGTTCCACATGCATGTTTTAGCTGAAGGAAGAATACCTTAAACCTGGGTAGTTGAAACCCGTGGAATGGGTACCATGCAATATGACTTCAAAGGGTCTTCATTTGCTCACCGAACCTCTCCAATCCTATCACTGCTGCGTTTATGTCCCTGTACACATGCTTGATTCTCTTTCGGAGACATAGCAATCCATAGGTTTTAAGATATTTAAGAGTCAGGTACATTCTTAGGCGTTTAATATGGGGTGTTGAGTCCATTTCGTTGAGCAAGGAGTAGCTCTTGTCTATTCCATATTTGGCTTAAGGAACTTTATCTGTGCTCATTTCAATCTCTGGTTTTATGCAGCACCCCAACTCACCTTTACCCTTAAACAAGCATAAGTTGGTTTTCTAAATTTGAGACCCTGTTCTGTTCTGTAATTCAGTTCCTGTGTAGCCAAGTTTACATTCCGTGTATTACTGATATCTTATGATGTTTCTTTTTCTGTGTGACTTATTTCAGTTAGAATCATCGTACCTGAATCCACTCATTGTGCTGCTACGGGCCTGATGACATAGATTTCACTGCTGAGTGATACTGCATTGTACGTAAGTACCACAAGTTCTTTATCCATTTTTCACTTTCTGTGATATTGAACTTGTACGGTAAACGAGGTTCTTGTAAACAGAGGCGTCCCAAACATTGGGGTGGCTGTATCTTTTTGATTTTAATTTCCCTAAGCTATAGGACCATAAGTGGAAGTGCCCTAGGCTCTGTTGCTTTGTTTTTTAGATGTTTCAGGAAACACCATACACTTCTCCCGAGTGTCTGTTGGCAGTTTACATCCCGCCCATCAGCATAACAAGGCTCCCAGTTCTCCATGGCCTGTCCTGCCTTTCTGGATTTTACACTTTTTTCAGATGGCCCTTTTGACCGGGGGGAAGTGAGACTTCATTGTAGTGCAGATTTCCTTTGCAAGCTTGCTTGGTTGGCCAAAAAGGGCGTATGCGTTTTTTCCTGAATATATTCAGGAAAAAACGCATACGCCCTTTTTGGCCAAGTGCATCATTGTGGACGTTCTGCCTCTTTTCCTATGCTTTCAATGCAATTCCAGTCTACCTCCTGAAATCGGTTTCCTGCAATTCTGCCCCGCTTTCAAGTCCTCTTGGCAGCCTTACTTCAGTATATTTTTGGACGATAGCTGTCATTTATAACTCTGCAGGTTTGTGAATTACAGTGCCCCTGAGCTCCTTTCTTCAACTCGCTTTCTTGTGAGCTGGCCGCAACACCACAGGATGGCTTCAGGCCCTAATCTGGTTCCGGCACGGCACGCTGAGCCTTTGGTTATTTCCTCTTCCTGGTGGGAAATGAGAGTTAAATTTGCCCGTCCAGACACCTCCAGCTAGTCTCTCATTGGTTCTCGCTATTCCTGTTCATCTTCCGCAGAAATTGCAAACTGGGCCAAACAGGAGGTTAAAGGGACTGACTCTCCAAGTCGGGAGAGTGTTAGTAAAGCGTCTGGAATGTTGCACCCGAGTACCAGGGTACGAAAACTGAGACATATTTGAACACGTCTCCCGATCACATGGTTGATCATACTCTAGGTTCCACATGCATGTTTTAGCTGAAGGAAGAATACCTTAAACCTGGGTAGTTGAAACCCGTGGAATGGGTACCATGCAATATGACTTCAAAGGGTCTTCATTTGCTCACCGAACCTCTCCAATCCTATCACTGCTGCGTTTATGTCCCTGTACACATGCTTGATTCTCTTTCGGAGACATAGCAATCCATAGGTTTTAAGATACTTAAGAGTCAGGTACATTCTTAGGCGTTTAATATGCGGTGTTGAGTCCATTTCGTTGAGCAAGGAGTAGCTCTTGTCTATTCCATATTTGGCTTAAGGAACTTTATCTGTGCTCATTTCAATCTCTGGTTTTATGCAGCACCCCAACTCACCTTTACCCTTAAACAAGCATAAGTTGGTTTTCTAAATTTGAGACCCTGTTCTGTTCTGTAATTCAGTTCCTGTGTAGCCAAGTTTACATTCCGTGTATTACTGATATCTTATGATGTTTCTTCTTCTGTGTGACTTATTTCAGTTAGAATCATCGTACCTGAATCCACTCATTGTGCTGCTACGGGCCTGATGACATAGATTTCACTGCTGAGTGATACTGCATTGTACGTAAGTACCACAAGTTCTTTATCCATTTTTCACTTTCTGTGATATTGAACTTGTACGGTAAACGAGGTTCTTGTAAACAGAGGCGTCCCAAACATTGGGGTGGCTGTATCTTTTTGATTTTAATTTCCCTAAGCTATAGGACCATAAGTGGAAGTGCCCTAGGCTCTGTTGCTTTGTTTTTTAGATGTTTCAGGAAACACCATACACTTCTCCCGAGTGTCTGTTGGCAATTTACATCCCGCCCATCAGCATAACAAGGCTCCCAGTTCTCCATGGCCTGTCCTGCCTTTCTGGATTTTACACTTTTTTCAGATGGCCCTTTTGACCGGGGGGAAGTGAGACTTCATTGTAGTGCAGATTTCCTTTGCAAGCTTGCTTGGTTGGCCAAAAAGGGCGTATGCGTTTTTTCCTGAATATATTCAGGAAAAAACGCATACGCCCTTTTTGGCCAAGTGCATCATTGTGGACGTTCTGCCTCTTTTCCTATGCTTTCAATGCAATTCCAGTCTACCTCCTGAAATCGGTTTCCTGCAATTCTGCCCCGCTTTCAAGTCCTCTTGGCAGCCTTACTTCAGTATATTTTTGGACGATAGCTGTCATTTATAACTCTGCAGGTTTGTGAATTACAGTGCCCCTGAGCTCCTTTCTTCAACTCGCTTTCTTGTGAGCTGGCCGCAACACCGCAGGATGGCTTCAGGCCCTAATCTGGTTCCGGCACGGCACGCTGAGCCTTTGGTTATTTCCTCTTCCTGGTGGGAAATGAGAGTTAAATTTGCCCGTCCAGACACCTCCAGCTAGTCTCTCATTGGTTCTCGCTATTCCTGTTCATCTTCCGCAGAAATTGCAAACTGGGCCAAACAGGAGGTTAAAGGGACTGACTCTCCAAGTCGGGAGAGTGTTAGTAAAGCGTCTGGAATGTTGCACCCGAGTACCAGGGTACGAAAACTGAGACATATTTGAACACGTCTCCCGATCACATGGTTGATCATACTCTAGGTTCCACATGCATGTTTTAGCTGAAGGAAGAATACCTTAAACCTGGGTAGTTGAAACCCGTGGAATGGGTACCATGCAATATGACTTCAAAGGGTCTTCATTTGCTCACCGAACCTCTCCAATCCTATCACTGCTGCGTTTATGTCCCTGTACAAATGCTTGATTCTCTTTCAGAGACATAGCAATCCATAGGTTTTAAGATACTTAAGAGTCAGGTACATTCTTAGGCGTTTAATATGGGGTGTTGAGTCCATTTCGTTGAGCAAGGAGTAGCTCTTGTCTATTCCATATTTGGCTTAAGGAACTTTATCTGTGCTCATTTCAATCTCTGGTTTTATGCAGCACCCCAACTCACCTTTACCCTTAAACAAGCATAAGTTGGTTTTCTAAATTTGAGACCCTGTTCTGTTCTGTAATTCAGTTCCTGTGTAGCCAAGTTTACATTCCGTGTATTACTGATATCTTATGATGTTTCTTCTTCTCTGTGACTTATTTCAGTTAGAATCATCGTACCTGAATCCACTCATTGTGCTGCTACGGGCCTGATGACATAGATTTCACTGCTGAGTGATACTGCATTGTACGTAAGTACCACAAGTTCTTTATCCATTTTTCACTTTCTGTGATATTGAACTTGTACGGTAAACGAGGTTCTTGTAAACAGAGGCGTCCCAAACATTGGGGTGGCTGTATCTTTTTGATTTTAATTTCCCTAAGCTATAGGACCATAAGTGGAAGTGCCCTAGGCTCTGTTGCTTTGTTTTCTAGATGTTTCAGGAAACACCATACACTTCTCCCGAGTGTCTGTTGGCAATTTACATCCCGCCCATCAGCATAACAAGGCTCCCAGTTCTCCATGGCCTGTCCTGCCTTTCTGGATTTTACACTTTTTTCAGATGGCCCTTTTGACCGGGGGGAAGTGAGACTTCATTGTAGTGCAGATTTCCTTTGCAAGCTTGCTTGGTTGGCCAAAAAGGGCGTATGCGTTTTTTCCTGAATATATTCAGGAAAAAACGCATACGCCCTTTTTGGCCAAGTGCATCATTGTGGACGTTCTGCCTCTTTTCCTATGCTTTCAATGCAATTCCAGTCTACCTCCTGAAATCGGTTTCCTGCAATTCTGCCCCGCTTTCAAGTCCTCTTGGCAGCCTTACTTCAGTATATTTTTGGACGATAGCTGTCATTTATAACTCTGCAGGTTTGTGAATTACAGTGCCCCTGAGCTCCTTTCTTCAACTCGCTTTCTTGTGAGCTGGCCGCAACACCACAGGATGGCTTCAGGCCCTAATCTGGTTCCGGCACGGCATGCTGAGCCTTTGGTTATTTCCTCTTCCTGGTGGGAAATGAGAGTTAAATTTGCCCGTCCAGACACCTCCAGCTAGTCTCTCATTGGTTCTCGCTATTCCTGTTCATCTTCCGCAGAAATTGCAAACTGGGCCAAACAGGAGGTTAAAGGGACTGACTCTCCAAGTCGGGAGAGTGTTAGTAAAGCGTCTGGAATGTTGCACCCGAGTACCAGGGTACGAAAACTGAGACATATTTGAACACGTCTCCCGATCACATGGTTGATCATACTCTAGGTTCCACATGCATGTTTTAGCTGAAGGAAGAATACCTTAAACCTGGGTAGTTGAAACCCGTGGAATGGGTACCATGCAATATGACTTCAAAGGGTCTTCATTTGCTCACCGAACCTCTCCAATCCTATCACTGCTGCGTTTATGTCCCTGTACACATGCTTGATTCTCTTTTGGAGACATAGCAATCCATAGGTTTTAAGATACTTAAGAGTCAGGTACATTCTTAGGCGTTTAATATGGGGTGTTGAGTCCATTTCGTTGAGCAAGGAGTAGCTCTTGTCTATTCCATATTTGGCTTAAGGAACTTTATCTGTGCTCATTTCAATCTCTGGTTTTATGCAGCACCCCAACTCACCTTTACCCTTAAACAAGCATAAGTTGGTTTTCTAAATTTGAGACCCTGTTCTGTTCTGTAATTCAGTTCCTGTGTAGCCAAGTTTAAATTCCGTGTATTACTGATATCTTATGATGTTTCTTCTTCTGTGTGACTTATTTCAGTTAGAATCATCGTACCTGAATCCACTCATTGTGCTGCTACGGGCCTGATGACATAGATTTCACTGCTGAGTGATACTGCATTGTACGTAAGTACCACAAGTTCTTTATCCATTTTTCACTTTCTGTGATATTGAACTTGTACGGTAAACGAGGTTCTTGTAAACAGAGGCGTCCCAAACATTGGGGTGGCTGTATCTTTTTGATTTTAATTTCCCTAAGCTATAGGACCATAAGTGGAAGTGCCCTAGGCTCTGTTGCTTTGTTTTCTAGATGTTTCAGGAAACACCATACACTTCTCCCGAGTGTCTGTTGGCAATTTACATCCCGCCCATCAGCATAACAAGGCTCCCAGTTCTCCATGGCCTGTCCTGCCTTTCTGGATTTTACACTTTTTTCAGATGGCCCTTTTGACCGGGGGGAAGTGAGACTTCATTGTAGTGCAGATTTCCTTTGCAAGCTTGCTTGGTTGGCCAAAAAGGGCGTATGCGTTTTTTCCTGAATATATTCAGGAAAAAACGCATACGCCCTTTTTGGCCAAGTGCATCATTGTGGACGTTCTGCCTCTTTTCCTATGCTTTCAATGCAATTCCAGTCTACCTCCTGAAATCGGTTTCCTGCAATTCTGCCCCGCTTTCAAGTCCTCTTGGCAGCCTTACTTCAGTATATTTTTGGACGATAGCTGTCATTTATAACTCTGCAGGTTTGTGAATTACAGTGCCCCTGAGCTCCTTTCTTCAACTCGCTTTCTTGTGAGCTGGCCGCAACACCGCAGGATGGCTTCAGGCCCTAATCTGGTTCCGGCACGGCATGCTGAGCCTTTGGTTATTTCCTCTTCCTGGTGGGAAATGAGAGTTAAATTTGCCCGTCCAGACACCTCCAGCTAGTCTCTCATTGGTTCTCGCTATTCCTGTTCATCTTCCGCAGAAATTGCAAACTGGGCCAAACAGGAGGTTAAAGGGACTGACTCTCCAAGTCGGGAGAGTGTTAGTAAAGCGTCTGGAATGTTGCACCCGAGTACCAGGGTACGAAAACTGAGACATATTTGAACACGTCTCCCGATCACATGGTTGATCATACTCTAGGTTCCACATGCATGTTTTAGCTGAAGGAAGAATACCTTAAACCTGGGTAGTTGAAACCCGTGGAATGGGTACCATGCAATATGACTTCAAAGGGTCTTCATTTGCTCACCGAACCTCTCCAATCCTATCACTGCTGCGTTTATGTCCCTGTACACATGCTTGATTCTCTTTCGGAGACATAGCAATCCATAGGTTTTAAGATACTTAAGAGTCAGGTACATTCTTAGGCGTTTAATATGGGGTGTTGAGTCCATTTCGTTGAGCAAGGAGTAGCTCTTGTCTATTCCATATTTGGCTTAAGGAACTTTATCTGTGCTCATTTCAATCTCTGGTTTTATGCAGCACCCCAACTCACCTTTACCCTTAAACAAGCATAAGTTGGTTTTCTAAATTTGAGACCCTGTTCTGTTCTGTAATTCAGTTCCTGTGTAGCCAAGTTTACATTCCGTGTATTACTGATATCTTATGGATGTTTCTTCTTCTGTGTGACTTATTTCAGTTAGAATCATCGTACCTGAATCCACTCATTGTGCTGCTACGGGCCTGATGACATAGATTTCACTGCTGAGTGATACTGCATTGTACGTAAGTACCACAAGTTCTTTATCCATTTTTCACTTTCTGTGATATTGAACTTGTACGGTAAACGAGGTTCTTGTAAACAGAGGCGTCCCAAACATTGGGGTGGCTGTATCTTTTTGATTTTAATTTCCCTAAGCTATAGGACCATAAGTGGAAGTGCCCTAGGCTCTGTTGCTTTGTTTTTTAGATGTTTCAGGAAACACCATACACTTCTCCCGAGTGTCTGTTGGCAATTTACATCCCGCCCATCAGCATAACAAGGCTCCCAGTTCTCCATGGCCTGTCCTGCCTTTCTGGATTTTACACTTTTTTCAGATGGCCCTTTTGACCGGGGGGAAGTGAGACTTCATTGTAGTGCAGATTTCCTTTGCAAGCTTGCTTGGTTGGCCAAAAAGGGCGTATGCGTTTTTTCCTGAATATATTCAGGAAAAAACGCATACGCCCTTTTTGGCCAAGTGCATCATTGTGGACGTTCTGCCTCTTTTCCTATGCTTTCAATGCAATTCCAGTCTACCTCCTGAAATCGGTTTCCTGCAATTCTGCCCCGCTTTCAAGTCCTCTTGGCAGCCTTACTTCAGTATATTTTTGGACGATAGTTGTCATTTATAACTCTGCAGGTTTGTGAATTACAGTGCCCCTGAGCTCCTTTCTTCAACTCGTTTTCTTGTGAGCTGGCCGCAACACCGCAGGATGGCTTCAGGCCCTAATCTGGTTCCGGCACGGCACGCTGAGCCTTTGGTTATTTCCTCTTCCTGGTGGGAAATGAGAGTTAAATTTGCCCGTCCAGACACCTCCAGCTAGTCTCTCATTGGTTCTCGCTATTCCTGTTCATCTTCCGCAGAAATTGCAAACTGGGCCAAACAGGAGGTTAAAGGGACTGACTCTCCAAGTCGGGAGAGTGTTAGTAAAGCGTCTGGAATGTTGCACCCGAGTACCAGGGTACGAAAACTGAGACATATTTGAACACGTCTCCCGATCACATGGTTGATCATACTCTAGGTTCCACATGCATGTTTTAGCTGAAGGAAGAATACCTTAAACCTGGGTAGTTGAAACCCGTGGAATGGGTACCATGCAATATGACTTCAAAGGGTCTTCATTTGCTCACCGAACCTCTCCAATCCTATCACTGCTGCGTTTATGTCCCTGTACACATGCTTGATTCTCTTTCGGAGACATAGCAATCCATAGGTTTTAAGATACTTAAGAGTCAGGTACATTCGTAGGCGTTTAATATGGGGTGTTGAGTCCATTTCGTTGAGCAAGGAGTAGCTCTTGTCTATTCCATATTTGGCTTAAGGAACTTTATCTGTGCTCATTTCAATCTCTGGTTTTATGCAGCACCCCAACTCACCTTTACCCTTAAACAAGCATAAGTTGGTTTTCTAAATTTGAGACCCTGTTCTGTTCTGTAATTCAGTTCCTGTGTAGCCAAGTTTACATTCCGTGTATTACTGATATCTTATGATGTTTCTTCTTCTGTGTGACTTATTTCAGTTAGAATCATCGTACCTGAATCCACTCATTGTGCTGCTACGGGCCTGATGACATAGATTTCACTGCTGAGTGATACTGCATTGTACGTAAGTACCACAAGTTCTTTATCCATTTTTCACTTTCTGTGATATTGAACTTGTACGGTAAACGAGGTTCTTGTAAACAGAGGCGTCCCAAACATTGGGGTGGCTGTGTCTTTTTGATTTTAATTTCCCTAAGCTATAGGACCATAAGTGGAAGTGCCCTAGGCTCTGTTGCTTTGTTTTTTAGATGTTTCAGGAAACACCATACACTTCTCCCGAGTGTCTGTTGGCAATTTACATCCCGCCCATCAGCATAACAAGGCTCCCAGTTCTCCATGGCCTGTCCTGCCTTTCTGGATTTTACACTTTTTTCAGATGGCCCTTTTGACCGGGGGGAAGTGAGACTTCATTGTAGTGCAGATTTCCTTTGCAAGCTTGCTTGGTTGGCCAAAAAGGGCGTATGCGTTTTTTCCTGAATATATTCAGGAAAAAACGCATACGCCCTTTTTGGCCAAGTGCATCATTGTGGACGTTCTGCCTCTTTTCCTATGCTTTCAATGCAATTCCAGTCTACCTCCTGAAATCGGTTTCCTGCAATTCTGCCCCGCTTTCAAGTCCTCTTGGCAGCCTTACTTCAGTATATTTTTGGACGATAGCTGTCATTTATAACTCTGCAGGTTTGTGAATTACAGTGCCCCTGAGCTCCTTTCTTCAACTCGCTTTCTTGTGAGCTGGCCGCAACACCGCAGGATGGCTTCAGGCCCTAATCTGGTTCCGGCACGGCACGCTGAGCCTTTGGTTATTTCCTCTTCCTGGTGGGAAATGAGAGTTAAATTTGCCCGTCCAGACACCTCCAGCTAGTCTCTCATTGGTTCTCGCTATTCCTGTTCATCTTCCGCAGAAATTGCAAACTGGGCCAAACAGGAGGTTAAAGGGACTGACTCTCCAAGTCGGGAGAGTGTTAGTAAAGCGTCTGGAATGTTGCACCCGAGTACCAGGGTACGAAAACTGAGACATATTTGAACACGTCTCCCGATCACATGGTTGATCATACTCTAGGTTCCACATGCATGTTTTAGCTGAAGGAAGAATACCTTAAACCTGGGTAGTTGAAACCCGTGGAATGGGTACCATGCAATATGACTTCAAAGGGTCTTCATTTGCTCACCGAACCTCTCCAATCCTATCACTGCTGCGTTTATGTCCCTGTACACATGCTTGATTCTCTTTCGGAGACATAGCAATCCATAGGTTTTAAGATACTTAAGAGTCAGGTACATTCTTAGGCGTTTAATATGGGGTGTTGAGTCCATTTCGTTGAGCAAGGAGTAGCTCTTGTCTATTCCATATTTGGCTTAAGGAACTTTATCTGTGCTCATTTCAATCTCTGGTTTTATGCAGCACCCCAACTCACCTTTACCCTTAAACAAGCATAAGTTGGTTTTCTAAATTTGAGACCCTGTTCTGTTCTGTAATTCAGTTCCTGTGTAGCCAAGTTGACATTCCGTGTATTACTGATATCTTATGATGTTTCTTTTTCTGTGTGACTTATTTCAGTTAGAATCATCGTACCTGAATCCACTCATTGTGCTGCTACGGGCCTGATGACATAGATTTCACTGCTGAGTGATACTGCATTGTACGTAAGTACCACAAGTTCTTTATCCATTTTTCACTTTCTGTGATATTGAACTTGTACGGTAAACGAGGTTCTTGTAAACAGAGGCGTCCCAAACATTGGGGTGGCTGTATCTTTTTGATTTTAATTTCCCTAAGCTATAGGACCATAAGTGGAAGTGCCCTAGGCTCTGTTGCTTTGTTTTTTAGATGTTTCAGGAAACACCATACACTTCTCCCGAGTGTCTGTTGGCAATTTACATCCCGCCCATCAGCATAACAAGGCTCCCAGTTCTCCATGGCCTGTCCTGCCTTTCTGGATTTTACACTTTTTTCAGATGGCCCTTTTGACCGGGGGGAAGTGAGACTTCATTGTAGTGCAGATTTCCTTTGCAAGCTTGCTTGGTTGGCCAAAAAGGGCGTATGCGTTTTTTCCTGAATATATTCAGGAAAAAACGCATACGCCCTTTTTGGCCAAGTGCATCATTGTGGACGTTCTGCCTCTTTTCCTATGCTTTCAATGCAATTCCAGTCTACCTCCTGAAATCGGTTTCCTGCAATTCTGCCCCGCTTTCAAGTCCTCTTGGCAGCCTTACTTCAGTATATTTTTGGACGATAGTTGTCATTTATAACTCTGCAGGTTTGTGAATTACAGTGCCCCTGAGCTCCTTTCTTCAACTCGTTTTCTTGTGAGCTGGCCGCAACACCGCAGGATGGCTTCAGGCCCTAATCTGGTTCCGGCACGGCACGCTGAGCCTTTGGTTATTTCCTCTTCCTGGTGGGAAATGAGAGTTAAATTTGCCCGTCCAGACACCTCCAGCTAGTCTCTCATTGGTTCTCGCTATTCCTGTTCATCTTCTGCAGAAATTGCAAACTGGGCCAAACAGGAGGTTAAAGGGACTGACTCTCCAAGTCGGGAGAGTGTTAGTAAAGCGTCTGGAATGTTGCACCCGAGTACCAGGGTACGAAAACTGAGACATATTTGAACACGTCTCCCGATCACATGGTTGATCATACTCTAGGTTCCACATGCATGTTTTAGCTGAAGGAAGAATACCTTAAACCTGGGTAGTTGAAACCCGTGGAATGGGTACCATGCAATATGACTTCAAAGGGTCTTCATTTGCTCACCGAACCTCTCCAATCCTATCACTGCTGCGTTTATGTCCCTGTACACATGCTTGATTCTCTTTCGGAGACATAGCAATCCATACGTTTTAAGATACTTAAGAGTCAGGTACATTCTTAGGCGTTTAATATGGGGTGTTGAGTCCATTTCGTTGAGCAAGGAGTAGCTCTTGTCTATTCCATATTTGGCTTAAGGAACTTTATCTGTGCTCATTTCAATCTCTGGTTTTATGCAGCACCCCAACTCACCTTTACCCTTAAACAAGCATAAGTTGGTTTTCTAAATTTGAGACCCTGTTCTGTTCTGTAATTCAGTTCCTGTGTAGCCAAGTTGACATTCCGTGTATTACTGATATCTTATGATGTTTCTTTTTCTGTGTGACTTATTTCAGTTAGAATCATCGTACCTGAATCCACTCATTGTGCTGCTACGGGCCTGATGACATAGATTTCACTGCTGAGTGATACTGCATTGTACGTAAGTACCACAAGTTCTTTATCCATTTTTCACTTTCTGTGATATTGAACTTGTACGGTAAACGAGGTTCTTGTAAACAGAGGCGTCCCAAACATTGGGGTGGCTGTATCTTTTTGATTTTAATTTCCCTAAGCTATAGGACCATAAGTGGAAGTGCCCTAGGCTCTGTTGCTTTGTTTTCTAGATGTTTCAGGAAACACCATACACTTCTCCCGAGTGTCTGTTGGCAATTTACATCCCGCCCATCAGCATAACAAGGCTCCCAGTTCTCCATGGCCTGTCCTGCCTTTCTGGATTTTACACTTTTTTCAGATGGCCCTTTTGACCGGGGGGAAGT
Organism: Globicephala melas; assembly: GCF_963455315.2. NCBI lineage: Eukaryota > Metazoa > Chordata > Mammalia > Artiodactyla > Delphinidae > Globicephala > Globicephala melas. Next base: position 65,292 of record NW_027207782.1, read on the forward strand.
GAGACTTCATTGTAGTGCAGATTTCCTTTGCAAGCTTGCTTGGTTGGCCAAAAAGGGCGTATGCGTTTTTTCCTGAATATATTCAGGAAAAAACGCATACGCCCTTTTTGGCCAAGTGCATCATTGTGGACGTTCTGCCTCTTTTCCTATGCTTTCAATGCAATTCCAGTCTACCTCCTGAAATCGGTTTCCTGCAATTCTGCCCCGCTTTCAAGTCCTCTTGGCAGCCTTACTTCAGTATATTTTTGGACGATAGCTGTCATTTATAACTCTGCAGGTTTGTGAATTACAGTGCCCCTGAGCTCCTTTCTTCAACTCGCTTTCTTGTGAGCTGGCCGCAACACCGCAGGATGGCTTCAGGCCCTAATCTGGTTCCGGCACGGCACGCTGAGCCTTTGGTTATTTCCTCTTCCTGGTGGGAAATGAGAGTTAAATTTGCCCGTCCAGACACCTCCAGCTAGTCTCTCATTGGTTCTCGCTATTCCTGTTCATCTTCCGCAGAAATTGCAAACTGGGCCAAACAGGAGGTTAAAGGGACTGACTCTCCAAGTCGGGAGAGTGTTAGTAAAGCGTCTGGAATGTTGCACCCGAGTACCAGGGTACGAAAACTGAGACATATTTGAACACGTCTCCCAATCACATGGTTGATCATACTCTAGGTTCCACATGCATGTTTTAGCTGAAGGAAGAATACCTTAAACCTGGGTAGTTGAAACCCGTGGAATGGGTACCATGCAATATGACTTCAAAGGGTCTTCATTTGCTCACCGAACCTCTCCAATCCTATCACTGCTGCGTTTATGTCCCTGTACACGTTTGATTCTCTTTCGGAGACATAGCAATCCATAGGTTTTAAGATACTTAAGAGTCAGGTACATTCTTAGGCGTTTAATATGCGGTGTTGAGTCCATTTCGTTGAGCAAGGAGTAGCTCTTGTCTATTCCATATTTGGCTTAAGGAACTTTATCTGTGCTCATTTCAATCTCTGGTTTTATGCAGCACCCCAACTCACCTTTACCCTTAAACAAGCATAAGTTGGTTTTCTAAATTTGAGACCCTGTTCTGTTCTGTAATTCAGTTCCTGTGTAGCCAAGTTTACATTCCGTGTATTACTGATATCTTATGATGTTTCTTTTTCTGTGTGACTTATTTCAGTTAGAATCATCGTACCTGAATCCACTCATTGTGCTGCTACGGGCCTGATGGCATAGATTTCACTGCTGAGTGATACTGCATTGTACGTAAGTACCACAAGTTCTTTATCCATTTTTCACTTTCTGTGATATTGAACTTGTACGGTAAACGAGGTTCTTGTAAACAGAGGCGTCCCAAACATTGGGGTGGCTGTATCTTTTTGATTTTAATTTCCCTAAGCTATAGGACCATAAGTGGAAGTGCCCTAGGCTCTGTTGCTTTGTTTTTTAGATGTTTCAGGAAACACCATACACTTCTCCCGAGTGTCTGTTGGCAATTTACATCCCGCCCATCAGCATAACAAGGCTCCCAGTTCTCCATGGCCTGTCCTGCCTTTCTGGATTTTACACTTTTTTCAGATGGCCCTTTTGACTGGGGGGGGGGGGGAAGTGAGACTTCATTGTAGTGCAGATTTCCTTTGCAAGCTTGCTTGGTTGGCCAAAAAGGGCGTATGCGTTTTTTCCTGAATATATTCAGGAAAAAACGCATACGACCTTTTTGGCCAAGTGCATCATTGTGGACGTTCTGCCTCTTTTCCTATGCTTTCAATGCAATTCCAGTCTACCTCCTGAAATCGGTTTCCTGCAATTCTGCCCCGCTTTCAAGTCCTCTTGGCAGCCTTACTTCAGTATATTTTTGGACGATAGCTGTCATTTATAACTCTGCAGGTTTGTGAATTACAGTGCCCCTGAGCTCCTTTCTTCAACTCGCTTTCTTGTGAGCTGGCCGCAACACCGCAGGATGGCTTCAGGCCCTAATCTGGTTCCGGCACGGCACGCTGAGCCTTTGGTTATTTCCTCTTCCTGGTGGGAAATGAGAGTTAAATTTGCCCGTCCAGACACCTCCAGCTAGTCTCTCATTGGTTCTCGCTATTCCTGTTCATCTTCCGCAGAAATTGCAAACTGGGCCAAACAGGAGGTTAAAGGGACTGACTCTCCAAGTCGGGAGAGTGTTAGTAAAGCGTCTGGAATGTTGCACCCGAGTACCAGGGTACGAAAACTGAGACATATTTGAACACGTCTCCCGATCACATGGTTGATCATACTCTAGGTTCCACATGCATGTTTTAGCTGAAGGAAGAATACCTTAAACCTGGGTAGTTGAAACCCGTGGAATGGGTACCATGCAATATGACTTCAAAGGGTCTTCATTTGCTCACCGAACCTCTCCAATCCTATCACTGCTGCGTTTATGTCCCTGTACACATGCTTGATTCTCTTTCGGAGACATAGCAATCCATAGGTTTTAAGATACTTAAGAGTCAGGTACATTCTTAGGCGTTTAATATGGGGTGTTGAGTCCATTTCGTTGAGCAAGGAGTAGCTCTTGTCTATTCCATATTTGGCTTAAGGAACTTTATCTGTGCTCATTTCAATCTCTGGTTTTATGCAGCACCCCAACTCACCTTTACCCTTAAACAAGCATAAGTTGGTTTTCTAAATTTGAGACCCTGTTCTGTTCTGTAATTCAGTTCCTGTGTAGCCAAGTTGACATTCCGTGTATTACTGATATCTTATGATGTTTCTTTTTCTGTGTGACTTATTTCAGTTAGAATCATCGTACCTGAATCCACTCATTGTGCTGCTACGGGCCTGATGACATAGATTTCACTGCTGAGTGATACTGCATTGTACGTAAGTACCACAAGTTCTTTATCCATTTTTCACTTTCTGTGATATTGAACTTGTACGGTAAACGAGGTTCTTGTAAACAGAGGCGTCCCAAACATTGGGGTGGCTGTATCTTTTTGATTTTAATTTCCCTAAGCTATAGGACCATAAGTGGAAGTGCCCTAGGCTCTGTTGCTTTGTTTTCTAGATGTTTCAGGAAACACGATACACTTCTCCCGAGTGTCTGTTGGCAATTTACATCCCGCCCATCAGCATAACAAGGCTCCCAGTTCTCCATGGCCTGTCCTGCCTTTCTGGATTTTACACTTTTTTCAGATGGCCCTTTTGACCGGGGGGAAGTGAGACTTCATTGTAGTGCAGATTTCCTTTGCAAGCTTGCTTGGTTGGCCAAAAAGGGCGTATGCGTTTTTTCCTGAATATATTCAGGAAAAAACGCATACGCCCTTTTTGGCCAAGTGCATCATTGTGGACGTTCTGCCTCTTTTCCTATGCTTTCAATGCAATTCCAGTCTACCTCCTGAAATCGGTTTCCTGCAATTCTGCCCCGCTTTCAAGTCCTCTTGGCAGCCTTACTTCAGTATATTTTTGGACGATAGCTGTCATTTATAACTCTGCAGGTTTGTGAATTACAGTGCCCCTGAGCTCCTTTCTTCAACTCGCTTTCTTGTGAGCTGGCCGCAACACCGCAGGATGGCTTCAGGCCCTAATCTGGTTCCGGCACGGCACGCTGAGCCTTTGGTTATTTCCTCTTCCTGGTGGGAAATGAGAGTTAAATTTGCCCGGCCAGACACCTCCAGCTAGTCTCTCATTGGTTCTCGCTATTCCTGTTCATCTTCTGCAGAAATTGCAAACTGGGCCAAACAGGAGGTTAAAGGGACTGACTCTCCAAGTCGGGAGAGTGTTAGTAAAGCGTCTGGAATGTTGCACCCGAGTACCAGGGTACGAAAACTGAGACATATTTGAACACGTCTCCCGATCACATGGTTGATCATACTCTAGGTTCCACATGCATGTTTTAGCTGAAGGAAGAATACCTTAAACCTGGGTAGTTGAAACCCGTGGAATGGGTACCATGCAATATGACTTCAAAGGGTCTTCATTTGCTCACCGAACCTCTCCAATCCTATCACTGCTGCGTTTATGTCCCTGTACACATGCTTGATTCTCTTTCGGAGACATAGCAATCCATAGGTTTTAAGATACTTAAGAGTCAGGTACATTCTTAGGCGTTTAATATGCGGTGTTGAGTCCATTTCGTTGAGCAAGGAGTAGCTCTTGTCTATTCCATATTTGGCTTAAGGAACTTTATCTGTGCTCATTTCAATCTCTGGTTTTATGCAGCACCCCAACTCACCTTTACCCTTAAACAAGCATAAGTTGGTTTTCTAAATTTGAGACCCTGTTCTGTTCTGTAATTCAGTTCCTGTGTAGCCAAGTTGACATTCCGTGTATTACTGATATCTTATGATGTTTCTTTTTCTGTGTGACTTATTTCAGTTAGAATCATCGTACCTGAATCCACTCATTGTGCTGCTACGGGCCTGATGACATAGATTTCACTGCTGAGTGATACTGCATTGTACGTAAGTACCACAAGTTCTTTATCCATTTTTCACTTTCTGTGATATTGAACTTGTACGGTAAACGAGGTTCTTGTAAACAGAGGCGTCCCAAACATTGGGGTGGCTGTATCTTTTTGATTTTAATTTCCCTAAGCTATAGGACCATAAGTGGAAGTGCCCTAGGCTCTGTTGCTTTGTTTTCTAGATGTTTCAGGAAACACGATACACTTCTCCCGAGTGTCTGTTGGCAATTTACATCCCGCCCATCAGCATAACAAGGCTCCCAGTTCTCCATGGCCTGTCCTGCCTTTCTGGATTTTACACTTTTTTCAGATGGCCCTTTTGACCGGGGGGAAGTGAGACTTCATTGTAGTGCAGATTTCCTTTGCAAGCTTGCTTGGTTGGCCAAAAAGGGCGTATGCGTTTTTTCCTGAATATATTCAGGAAAAAACGCATACGCCCTTTTTGGCCAAGTGCATCATTGTGGACGTTCTGCCTCTTTTCCTATGCTTTCAATGCAATTCCAGTCTACCTCCTGAAATCGGTTTCCTGCAATTCTGCCCCGCTTTCAAGTCCTCTTGGCAGCCTTACTTCAGTATATTTTTGGACGATAGCTGTCATTTATAACTCTGCAGGTTTGTGAATTACAGTGCCCCTGAGCTCCTTTCTTCAACTCGCTTTCTTGTGAGCTGGCCGCAACACCGCAGGATGGCTTCAGGCCCTAATCTGGTTCCGGCACGGCACGCTGAGCCTTTGGTTATTTCCTCTTCCTGGTGGGAAATGAGAGTTAAATTTGCCCGTCCAGACACCTCCAGCTAGTCTCTCATTGGTTCTCGCTATTCCTGTTCATCTTCCGCAGAAATTGCAAACTGGGCCAAACAGGAGGTTAAAGGGACTGACTCTCCAAGTCGGGAGAGTGTTAGTAAAGCGTCTGGAATGTTGCACCCGAGTACCAGGGTACGAAAACTGAGACATATTTGAACACGTCTCCCGATCACATGGTTGATCATACTCTAGGTTCCACATGCATGTTTTAGCTGAAGGAAGAATACCTTAAACCTGGGTAGTTGAAACCCGTGGAATGGGTACCATGCAATATGACTTCAAAGGGTCTTCATTTGCTCACCGAACCTCTCCAATCCTATCACTGCTGCGTTTATGTCCCTGTACACATGCTTGATTCTCTTTCGGAGACATAGCAATCCATAGGTTTTAAGATACTTAAGAGTCAGGTACATTCTTAGGCGTTTAATATGCGGTGTTGAGTCCATTTCGTTGAGCAAGGAGTAGCTCTTGTCTATTCCATATTTGGCTTAAGGAACTTTATCTGTGCTCATTTCAATCTCTGGTTTTATGCAGCACCCCAACTCACCTTTACCCTTAAACAAGCATAAGTTGGTTTTCTAAATTTGAGACCCTGTTCTGTTCTGTAATTCAGTTCCTGTGTAGCCAAGTTGACATTCCGTGTATTACTGATATCTTATGATGTTTCTTTTTCTGTGTGACTTATTTCAGTTAGAATCATCGTACCTGAATCCACTCATTGTGCTGCTACGGGCCTGATGACATAGATTTCACTGCTGAGTGATACTGCATTGTACGTAAGTACCACAAGTTCTTTATCCATTTTTCACTTTCTGTGATATTGAACTTGTACGGTAAACGAGGTTCTTGTAAAGAGAGGCGTCCCAAACATTGGGGTGGCTGTATCTTTTTGATTTTAATTTCCCTAAGCTATAGGACCATAAGTGGAAGTGCCCTAGGCTCTGTTGCTTTGTTTTCTAGATGTTTCAGGAAACACCATACACTTCTCCCGAGTGTCTGTTGGCAATTTACATCCCGCCCATCAGCATAACAAGGCTCCCAGTTCTCCATGGCCTGTCCTGCCTTTCTGGATTTTACACTTTTTTCAGATGGCCCTTTTGACCGGGGGGAAGTGAGACTTCATTGTAGTGCAGATTTCCTTTGCAAGCTTGCTTGGTTGGCCAAAAAGGGCGTATGCGTTTTTTCCTGAATATATTCAGGAAAAAACGCATACGCCCTTTTTGGCCAAGTGCATCATTGTGGACGTTCTGCCTCTTTTCCTATGCTTTCAATGCAATTCCAGTCTACCTCCTGAAATCGGTTTCCTGCAATTCTGCCCCGCTTTCAAGTCCTCTTGGCAGCCTTACTTCAGTATATTTTTGGACGATAGCTGTCATTTATAACTCTGCAGGTTTGTGAATTACAGTGCCCCTGAGCTCCTTTCTTCAACTCGCTTTCTTGTGAGCTGGCCGCAACACCGCAGGATGGCTTCAGGCCCTAATCTGGTTCCGGCACGGCACGCTGAGCCTTTGGTTATTTCCTCTTCCTGGTGGGAAATGAGAGTTAAATTTGCCCGTCCAGACACCTCCAGCTAGTCTCTCATTGGTTCTCGCTATTCCTGTTCATCTTCCGCAGAAATTGCAAACTGGGCCAAACAGGAGGTTAAAGGGACTGACTCTCCAAGTCGGGAGAGTGTTAGTAAAGCGTCTGGAATGTTGCACCCGAGTACCAGGGTACGAAAACTGAGACATATTTGAACACGTCTCCCGATCACATGGTTGATCATACTCTAGGTTCCACATGCATGTTTTAGCTGAAGGAAGAATACCTTAAACCTGGGTAGTTGAAACCCGTGGAATGGGTACCATGCAATATGACTTCAAAGGGTCTTCATTTGCTCACCGAACCTCTCCAATCCTATCACTGCTGCGTTTATGTCCCTGTACACATGCTTGATTCTCTTTCGGAGACATAGCAATCCATAGGTTTTAAGATACTTAAGAGTCAGGTACATTCTTAGGCGTTTAATATGCGGTGTTGAGTCCATTTCGTTGAGCAAGGAGTAGCTCTTGTCTATTCCATATTTGGCTTAAGGAACTTTATCTGTGCTCATTTCAATCTCTGGTTTTATGCAGCACCCCAACTCACCTTTACCCTTAAACAAGCATAAGTTGGTTTTCTAAATTTGAGACCCTGTTCTGTTCTGTAATTCAGTTCCTGTGTAGCCAAGTTGACATTCCGTGTATTACTGATATCTTATGATGTTTCTTTTTCTGTGTGACTTATTTCAGTTAGAATCATCGTACCTGAATCCACTCATTGTGCTGCTACGGGCCTGATGACATAGATTTCACTGCTGAGTGATACTGCATTGTACGTAAGTACCACAAGTTCTTTATCCATTTTTCACTTTCTGTGATATTGAACTTGTACGGTAAACGAGGTTCTTGTAAACAGAGGCGTCCCAAACATTGGGGTGGCTGTATCTTTTTGATTTTAATTTCCCTAAGCTATAGGACCATAAGTGGAAGTGCCCTAGGCTCTGTTGCTTTGTTTTCTAGATGTTTCAGGAAACACGATACACTTCTCCCGAGTGTCTGTTGGCAATTTACATCCCGCCCATCAGCATAACAAGGCTCCCAGTTCTCCATGGCCTGTCCTGCCTTTCTGGATTTTACACTTTTTTCAGATGGCCCTTTTGACCGGGGGGAAGTGAGACTTCATTGTAGTGCAGATTTCCTTTGCAAGCTTGCTTGGTTGGCCAAAAAGGGCGTATGCGTTTTTTCCTGAATATATTCAGGAAAAAACGCATACGCCCTTTTTGGCCAAGTGCATCATTGTGGACGTTCTGCCTCTTTTCCTATGCTTTCAATGCAATTCCAGTCTACCTCCTGAAATCGGTTTCCTGCAATTCTGCCCCGCTTTCAAGTCCTCTTGGCAGCCTTACTTCAGTATATTTTTGGACGATAGCTGTCATTTATAACTCTGCAGGTTTGTGAATTACAGTGCCCCTGAGCTCCTTTCTTCAACTCGCTTTCTTGTGAGCTGGCCGCAACACCGCAGGATGGCTTCAGGCCCTAATCTGGTTCCGGCACGGCACGCTGAGCCTTTGGTTATTTCCTCTTCCTGGTGGGAAATGAGAGTTAAATTTGCCCGTCCAGACACCTCCAGCTAGTCTCTCATTGGTTCTCGCTATTCCTGTTCATCTTCCGCAGAAATTGCAAACTGGGCCAAACAGGAGGTTAAAGGGACTGACTCTCCAAGTCGGGAGAGTGTTAGTAAAGCGTCTGGAATGTTGCACCCGAGTACCAGGGTACGAAAACTGAGACATATTTGAACACGTCTCCCGATCACATGGTTGATCATACTCTAGGTTCCACATGCATGTTTTAGCTGAAGGAAGAATACCTTAAACCTGGGTAGTTGAAACCCGTGGAATGGGTACCATGCAATATGACTTCAAAGGGTCTTCATTTGCTCACCGAACCTCTCCAATCCTATCACTGCTGCGTTTATGTCCCTGTACACATGCTTGATTCTCTTTCGGAGACATAGCAATCCATAGGTTTTAAGATACTTAAGAGTCAGGTACATTCTTAGGCGTTTAATATGCGGTGTTGAGTCCATTTCGTTGAGCAAGGAGTAGCTCTTGTCTATTCCATATTTGGCTTAAGGAACTTTATCTGTGCTCATTTCAATCTCTGGTTTTATGCAGCACCCCAACTCACCTTTACCCTTAAACAAGCATAAGTTGGTTTTCTAAATTTGAGACCCTGTTCTGTTCTGTAATTCAGTTCCTGTGTAGCCAAGTTGACATTCCGTGTATTACTGATATCTTATGATGTTTCTTTTTCTGTGTGACTTATTTCAGTTAGAATCATCGTACCTGAATCCACTCATTGTGCTGCTACGGGCCTGATGACATAGATTTCACTGCTGAGTGATACTGCATTGTACGTAAGTACCACAAGTTCTTTATCCATTTTTCACTTTCTGTGATATTGAACTTGTACGGTAAACGAGGTTCTTGTAAACAGAGGCGTCCCAAACATTGGGGTGGCTGTATCTTTTTGATTTTAATTTCCCTAAGCTATAGGACCATAAGTGGAAGTGCCCTAGGCTCTGTTGCTTTGTTTTCTAGATGTTTCAGGAAACACGATACACTTCTCCCGAGTGTCTGTTGGCAATTTACATCCCGCCCATCAGCATAACAAGGCTCCCAGTTCTCCATGGCCTGTCCTGCCTTTCTGGATTTTACACTTTTTTCAGATGGCCCTTTTGACCGGGGGGAAGTGAGACTTCATTGTAGTGCAGATTTCCTTTGCAAGCTTGCTTGGTTGGCCAAAAAGGGCGTATGCGTTTTTTCCTGAATATATTCAGGAAAAAACGCATACGCCCTTTTTGGCCAAGTGCATCATTGTGGACGTTCTGCCTCTTTTCCTATGCTTTCAATGCAATTCCAGTCTACCTCCTGAAATCGGTTTCCTGCAATTCTGCCCCGCTTTCAAGTCCTCTTGGCAGCCTTACTTCAGTATATTTTTGGACGATAGCTGTCATTTATAACTCTGCAGGTTTGTGAATTACAGTGCCCCTGAGCTCCTTTCTTCAACTCGTTTTCTTGTGAGCTGGCCGCAACACCGCAGGATGGCTTCAGGCCCTAATCTGGTTCCGGCACGGCACGCTGAGCCTTTGGTTATTTCCTCTTCCTGGTGGGAAATGAGAGTTAAATTTGCCCGTCCAGACACCTCCAGCTAGTCTCTCATTGGTTCTCGCTATTCCTGTTCATCTTCCGCAGAAATTGCAAACTGGGCCAAACAGGAGGTTAAAGGGACTGACTCTCCAAGTCGGGAGAGTGTTAGTAAAGCGTCTGGAATGTTGCACCCGAGTACCAGGGTACAAAAACTGAGACATATTTGAACACGTCTCCCGATCACATGGTTGATCATACTCTAGGTTCCACATGCATGTTTTAGCTGAAGGAAGAATACCTTAAACCTGGGAAGTTGAAACCCGTGGAATGGGTACCATGCAATATGACTTCAAAGGGTCTTCATTTGCTCACCGAACCTCTCCAATCCTATCACTGCTGCGTTTATGTCCCTGTACACATGCTTGATTCTCTTTCGGAGACATAGCAATCCATAGGTTTTAAGATACTTAAGAGTCAGGTACATTCTTAGGCGTTTAATATGCGGTGTTGAGTCCATTTCGTTGAGCAAGGAGTAGCTCTTGTCTATTCCATATTTGGCTTAAGGAACTTTATCTGTGCTCATTTCAATCTCTGGTTTTATGCAGCACCCCAACTCACCTTTACCCTTAAACAAGCATAAGTTGGTTTTCTAAATTTGAGACCCTGTTCTGTTCTGTAATTCAGTTCCTGTGTAGCCAAGTTTACATTCCGTGTATTACTGATATCTTATGATGTTTCTTTTTCTGTGTGACTTATTTCAGTTAGAATCATCGTACCTGAATCCACTCATTGTGCTGCTACGGGCCTGATGACATAGATTTCACTGCTGAGTGATACTGCATTGTACGTAAGTACCACAAGTTCTTTACCCATTTTTCACTTTCTGTGATATTGAACTTGTACGGTAAACGAGGTTCTTGTAAACAGAGGCGTCCCAAACATTGGGGTGGCTGTATCTTTTTGATTTTAATTTCCCTAAGCTATAGGACCATAAGTGGAAGTGCCCTAGGCTCTGTTGCTTTGTTTTCTAGATGTTTCAGGAAACACCATACACTTCTCCCGAGTGTCTGTTGGCAATTTACATCCCGCCCATCAGCATAACAAGGCTCCCAGTTCTCCATGGCCTGTCCTGCCTTTCTGGATTTTACACTTTTTTCAGATGGCCCTTTTGACCGGGGGGAAGTGAGACTTCATTGTAGTGCAGATTTCCTTTGCAAGCTTGCTTGGTTGGCCAAAAAGGGCGTATGCGTTTTTTCCTGAATATATTCAGGAAAAAACGCATACGCCCTTTTTGGCCAAGTGCATCATTGTGGACGTTCTGCCTCTTTTCCTATGCTTTCAATGCAATTCCAGTCTACCTCCTGAAATCGGTTTCCTGCAATTCTGCCCCGCTTTCAAGTCCTCTTGGCAGCCTTACTTCAGTATATTTTTGGACGATAGCTGTCATTTATAACTCTGCAGGTTTGTGAATTACAGTGCCCCTGAGCTCCTTTCTTCAACTCGCTTTCTTGTGAGCTGGCCGCAACACCGCAGGATGGCTTCAGGCCCTAATCTGGTTCCGGCACGGCACGCTGAGCCTTTGGTTATTTCCTCTTCCTGGTGGGAAATGAGAGTTAAATTTGCCCGTCCAGACACCTCCAGCTAGTCTCTCATTGGTTCTCGCTATTCCTGTTCATCTTCCGCAGAAATTGCAAACTGGGCCAAACAGGAGGTTAAAGGGACTGACTCTCCAAGTCGGGAGAGTGTTAGTAAAGCGTCTGGAATGTTGCACCCGAGTACCAGGGTACGAAAACTGAGACATATTTGAACACGTCTCCCGATCACATGGTTGATCATACTCTAGGTTCCACATGCATGTTTTAGCTGAAGGAAGAATACCTTAAACCTGGGTAGTTGAAACCCGTGGAATGGGTACCATGCAATATGACTTCAAAGGGTCTTCATTTGCTCACCGAACCTCTCCAATCCTATCACTGCTGCGTTTATGTCCCTGTACACATGCTTGATTCTCTTTCGGAGACATAGCAATCCATAGGTTTTAAGATACTTAAGAGTCAGGTACATTCTTAGGCGTTTAATATGGGGTGTTGAGTCCATTTCGTTGAGCAAGGAGTAGCTCTTGTCTATTCCATATTTGGCTTAAGGAACTTTATCTGTGCTCATTTCAATCTCTGGTTTTATGCAGCACCCCAACTCACCTTTACCCTTAAACAAGCATAAGTTGGTTTTCTAAATTTGAGACCCTGTTCTGTTCTGTAATTCAGTTCCTGTGTAGCCAAGTTTACATTCCGTGTATTACTGATATCTTATGATGTTTCTTCTTCTGTGTGACTTATTTCAGTTAGAATCATCGTACCTGAATCCACTCATTGTGCTGCTACGGGCCTGATGACATAGATTTCACTGCTGAGTGATACTGCATTGTACGTAAGTACCACAAGTTCTTTATCCATTTTTCTCTTTCTGTGATATTGAACTTGTACGGTAAACGAGGTTCTTGTAAACAGAGGCGTCCCAAACATTGGGGTGGCTGTATCTTTTTGATTTTAATTTCCCTAAGCTATAGGACCATAAGTGGAAGTGCCCTAGGCTCTGTTGCTTTGTTTTCTAGATGTTTCAGGAAACACCATACACTTCTCCCGAGTGTCTGTTGGCAATTTACATCCCGCCCATCAGCATAACAAGGCTCCCAGTTCTCCATGGCCTGTCCTGCCTTTCTGGATTTTACACTTTTTTCAGATGGCCCTTTTGACCGGGGGGAAGTGAGACTTCATTGTAGTGCAGATTTCCTTTGCAAGCTTGCTTGGTTGGCCAAAAAGGGCGTATGCGTTTTTTCCTGAATATATTCAGGAAAAAACGCATACGCCCTTTTTGGCCAAGTGCATCATTGTGGACGTTCTGCCTCTTTTCCTATGCTTTCAATGCAATTCCAGTCTACCTCCTGAAATCGGTTTCCTGCAATTCTGCCCCGCTTTCAAGTCCTCTTGGCAGCCTTACTTCAGTATATTTTTGGACGATAGCTGTCATTTATAACTCTGCAGGTTTGTGAATTACAGTGCCCCTGAGCTCCTTTCTTCAACTCGCTTTCTTGTGAGCTGGCCGCAACACCGCAGGATGGCTTCAGGCCCTAATCTGGTTCCGGCACGGCACGCTGAGCCTTTGGTTATTTCCTCTTCCTGGTGGGAAATGAGAGTTAAATTTGCCCGTCCAGACACCTCCAGCTAGTCTCTCATTGGTTCTCGCTATTCCTGTTCATCTTCCGCAGAAATTGCAAACTGGGCCAAACAGGAGGTTAAAGGGACTGACTCTCCAAGTCGGGAGAGTGTTAGTAAAGCGTCTGGAATGTTGCACCCGAGTACCAGGGTACGAAAACTGAGACATATTTGAACACGTCTCCCGATCACATGGTTGATCATACTCTAGGTTCCACATGCATGTTTTAGCTGAAGGAAGAATACCTTAAACCTGGGTAGTTGAAACCCGTGGAATGGGTACCATGCAATATGACTTCAAAGGGTCTTCATTTGCTCACCGAACCTCTCCAATCCTATCACTGCTGCGTTTATGTCCCTGTACACATGCTTGATTCTCTTTCGGAGACATAGCAATCCATAGGTTTTAAGATACTTAAGAGTCAGGTACATTCTTAGGCGTTTAATATGGGGTGTTGAGTCCATTTCGTTGAGCAAGGAGTAGCTCTTGTCTATTCCATATTTGGCTTAAGGAACTTTATCTGTGCTCATTTCAATCTCTGGTTTTATGCAGCACCCCAACTCACCTTTACCCTTAAACAAGCATAAGTTGGTTTTCTAAATTTGAGACCCTGTTCTGTTCTGTAATTCAGTTCCTGTGTAGCCAAGTTTACATTCCGTGTATTACTGATATCTTATGATGTTTCTTCTTCTGTGTGACTTATTTCAGTTAGAATCATCGTACCTGAATCCACTCATTGTGCTGCTACGGGCCTGATGACATAGATTTCACTGCTGAGTGATACTGCATTGTACGTAAGTACCACAAGTTCTTTATCCATTTTTCACTTTCTGTGATATTGAACTTGTACGGTAAACGAGGTTCTTGTAAACAGAGGCGTCCCAAACATTGGGGTGGCTGTATCTTTTTGATTTTAATTTCCCTAAGCTATAGGACCATAAGTGGAAGTGCCCTAGGCTCTGTTGCTTTGTTTTCTAGATGTTTCAGGAAACACCATACACTTCTCCCGAGTGTCTGTTGGCAATTTACATCCCGCCCATCAGCATAACAAGGCTCCCAGTTCTCCATGGCCTGTCCTGCCTTTCTGGATTTTACACTTTTTTCAGATGGCCCTTTTGACCGGGGGGAAGTGAGACTTCATTGTAGTGCAGATTTCCTTTGCAAGCTTGCTTGGTTGGCCAAAAAGGGCGTATGCGTTTTTTCCTGAATATATTCAGGAAAAAACGCATACGCCCTTTTTGGCCAAGTGCATCATTGTGGACGTTCTGCCTCTTTTCCTATGCTTTCAATGCAATTCCAGTCTACCTCCTGAAATCGGTTTCCTGCAATTCTGCCCCGCTTTCAAGTCCTCTTGGCAGCCTTACTTCAGTATATTTTTGGACGATAGCTGTCATTTATAACTCTGCAGGTTTGTGAATTACAGTGCCCCTGAGCTCCTTTCTTCAACTCGCTTTCTTGTGAGCTGGCCGCAACACCGCAGGATGGCTTCAGGCCCTAATCTGGTTCCGGCACGGCACGCTGAGCCTTTGGTTATTTCCTCTTCCTGGTGGGAAATGAGAGTTAAATTTGCCCGTCCAGACACCTCCAGCTAGTCTCTCATTGGTTCTCGCTATTCCTGTTCATCTTCCGCAGAAATTGCAAACTGGGCCAAACAGGAGGTTAAAGGGACTGACTCTCCAAGTCGGGAGAGTGTTAGTAAAGCGTCTGGAATGTTGCACCCGAGTACCAGGGTACGAAAACTGAGACATATTTGAACACGTCTCCCGATCACATGGTTGATCATACTCTAGGTTCCACATGCATGTTTTAGCTGAAGGAAGAATACCTTAAACCTGGGTAGTTGAAACCCGTGGAATGGGTACCATGCAATATGACTTCAAAGGGTCTTCATTTGCTCACCGAACCTCTCCAATCCTATCACTGCTGCGTTTATGTCCCTGTACACATGCTTGATTCTCTTTCGGAGACATAGCAATCCATAGGTTTTAAGATACTTAAGAGTCAGGTACATTCTTAGGCGTTTAATATGGGGTGTTGAGTCCATTTCGTTGAGCAAGGAGTAGCTCTTGTCTATTCCATATTTGGCTTAAGGAACTTTATCTGTGCTCATTTCAATCTCTGGTTTTATGCAGCACCCCAACTCACCTTTACCCTTAAACAAGCATAAGTTGGTTTTCTAAATTTGAGACCCTGTTCTGTTCTGTAATTCAGTTCCTGTGTAGCCAAGTTTACATTCCGTGTATTACTGATATCTTATGATGTTTCTTCTTCTGTGTGACTTATTTCAGTTAGAATCATCGTACCTGAATCCACTCATTGTGCTGCTACGGGCCTGATGACATAGATTTCACTGCTGAGTGATACTGCATTGTACGTAAGTACCACAAGTTCTTTATCCATTTTTCACTTTCTGTGATATTGAACTTGTACGGTAAACGAGGTTCTTGTAAACAGAGGCGTCCCAAACATTGGGGTGGCTGTATCTTTTTGATTTTAATTTCCCTAAGCTATAGGACCATAAGTGGAAGTGCCCTAGGCTCTGTTGCTTTGTTTTCTAGATGTTTCAGGAAACACCATACACTTCTCCCGAGTGTCTGTTGGCAATTTACATCCCGCCCATCAGCATAACAAGGCTCCCAGTTCTCCATGGCCTGTCCTGCCTTTCTGGATTTTACACTTTTTTCAGATGGCCCTTTTGACCGGGGGGAAGTGAGACTTCATTGTAGTGCAGATTTCCTTTGCAAGCTTGCTTGGTTGGCCAAAAAGGGCGTATGCGTTTTTTCCTGAATATATTCAGGAAAAAACGCATACGCCCTTTTTGGCCAAGTGCATCATTGTGGACGTTCTGCCTCTTTTCCTATGCTTTCAATGCAATTCCAGTCTACCTCCTGAAATCGGTTTCCTGCAATTCTGCCCCGCTTTCAAGTCCTCTTGGCAGCCTTACTTCAGTATATTTTTGGACGATAGCTGTCATTTATAACTCTGCAGGTTTGTGAATTACAGTGCCCCTGAGCTCCTTTCTTCAACTCGCTTTCTTGTGAGCTGGCCGCAACACCGCAGGATGGCTTCAGGCCCTAATCTGGTTCCGGCACGGCACGCTGAGCCTTTGGTTATTTCCTCTTCCTGGTGGGAAATGAGAGTTAAATTTGCCCGTCCAGACACCTCCAGCTAGTCTCTCATTGGTTCTCGCTATTCCTGTTCATCTTCCGCAGAAATTGCAAACTGGGCCAAACAGGAGGTTAAAGGGACTGACTCTCCAAGTCGGGAGAGTGTTAGTAAAGCGTCTGGAATGTTGCACCCGAGTACCAGGGTACGAAAACTGAGACATATTTGAACACGTCTCCCGATCACATGGTTGATCATACTCTAGGTTCCACATGCATGTTTTAGCTGAAGGAAGAATACCTTAAACCTGGGTAGTTGAAACCCGTGGAATGGGTACCATGCAATATGACTTCAAAGGGTCTTCATTTGCTCACCGAACCTCTCCAATCCTATCACTGCTGCGTTTATGTCCCTGTACACATGCTTGATTCTCTTTCGGAGACATAGCAATCCATAGGTTTTAAGATACTTAAGAGTCAGGTACATTCTTAGGCGTTTAATATGGGGTGTTGAGTCCATTTCGTTGAGCAAGGAGTAGCTCTTGTCTATTCCATATTTGGCTTAAGGAACTTTATCTGTGCTCATTTCAATCTCTGGTTTTATGCAGCACCCCAACTCACCTTTACCCTTAAACAAGCATAAGTTGGTTTTCTAAATTTGAGACCCTGTTCTGTTCTGTAATTCAGTTCCTGTGTAGCCAAGTTTACATTCCGTGTATTACTGATATCTTATGATGTTTCTTCTTCTGTGTGACTTATTTCAGTTAGAATCATCGTACCTGAATCCACTCATTGTGCTGCTACGGGCCTGATGACATAGATTTCACTGCTGAGTGATACTGCATTGTACGTAAGTACCACAAGTTCTTTATCCATTTTTCACTTTCTGTGATATTGAACTTGTACGGTAAACGAGGTTCTTGTAAACAGAGGCGTCCCAAACATTGGGGTGGCTGTATCTTTTTGATTTTAATTTCCCTAAGCTATAGGACCATAAGTGGAAGTGCCCTAGGCTCTGTTGCTTTGTTTTCTAGATGTTTCAGGAAACACCATACACTTCTCCCGAGTGTCTGTTGGCAATTTACATCCCGCCCATCAGCATAACAAGGCTCCCAGTTCTCCATGGCCTGTCCTGCCTTTCTGGATTTTACACTTTTTTCAGATGGCCCTTTTGACCGGGGGGAAGTGAGACTTCATTGTAGTGCAGATTTCCTTTGCAAGCTTGCTTGGTTGGCCAAAAAGGGCGTATGCGTTTTTTCCTGAATATATTCAGGAAAAAACGCATACGCCCTTTTTGGCCAAGTGCATCATTGTGGACGTTCTGCCTCTTTTCCTATGCTTTCAATGCAATTCCAGTCTACCTCCTGAAATCGGTTTCCTGCAATTCTGCCCCGCTTTCAAGTCCTCTTGGCAGCCTTACTTCAGTATATTTTTGGACGATAGCTGTCATTTATAACTCTGCAGGTTTGTGAATTACAGTGCCCCTGAGCTCCTTTCTTCAACTCGCTTTCTTGTGAGCTGGCCGCAACACCGCAGGATGGCTTCAGGCCCTAATCTGGTTCCGGCACGGCACGCTGAGCCTTTGGTTATTTCCTCTTCCTGGTGGGAAATGAGAGTTAAATTTGCCCGTCCAGACACCTCCAGCTAGTCTCTCATTGGTTCTCGCTATTCCTGTTCATCTTCCGCAGAAATTGCAAACTGGGCCAAACAGGAGGTTAAAGGGACTGACTCTCCAAGTCGGGAGAGTGTTAGTAAAGCGTCTGGAATGTTGCACCCGAGTACCAGGGTACGAAAACTGAGACATATTTGAACACGTCTCCCGATCACATGGTTGATCATACTCTAGGTTCCACATGCATGTTTTAGCTGAAGGAAGAATACCTTAAACCTGGGTAGTTGAAACCCGTGGAATGGGTACCATGCAATATGACTTCAAAGGGTCTTCATTTGCTCACCGAACCTCTCCAATCCTATCACTGCTGCGTTTATGTCCCTGTACACATGCTTGATTCTCTTTCGGAGACATAGCAATCCATAGGTTTTAAGATACTTAAGAGTCAGGTACATTCTTAGGCGTTTAATATGGGGTGTTGAGTCCATTTCGTTGAGCAAGGAGTAGCTCTTGTCTATTCCATATTTGGCTTAAGGAACTTTATCTGTGCTCATTTCAATCTCTGGTTTTATGCAGCACCCCAACTCACCTTTACCCTTAAACAAGCATAAGTTGGTTTTCTAAATTTGAGACCCTGTTCCGTTCTGTAATTCAGTTCCTGTGTAGCCAAGTTTACATTCCGTGTATTACTGATATCTTATGATGTTTCTTCTTCTGTGTGACTTATTTCAGTTAGAATCATCGTACCTGAATCCACTCATTGTGCTGCTACGGGCCTGATGACATAGATTTCACTGCTGAGTGATACTGCATTGTACGTAAGTACCACAAGTTCTTTATCCATTTTTCACTTTCTGTGATATTGAACTTGTACGGTAAACGAGGTTCTTGTAAACAGAGGCGTCCCAAACATTGGGGTGGCTGTATCTTTTTGATTTTAATTTCCCTAAGCTATAGGACCATAAGTGGAAGTGCCCTAGGCTCTGTTGCTTTGTTTTTTAGATGTTTCAGGAAACACCATACACTTCTCCCGAGTGTCTGTTGGCAATTTACATCCCGCCCATCAGCATAACAAGGCTCCCAGTTCTCCATGGCCTGTCCTGCCTTTCTGGATTTTACACTTTTTTCAGATGGCCCTTTTGACCGGGGGGAAGTGAGACTTCATTGTAGTGCAGATTTCCTTTGCAAGCTTGCTTGGTTGGCCAAAAAGGGCGTATGCGTTTTTTCCTGAATATATTCAGGAAAAAACGCATACGCCCTTTTTGGCCAAGTGCATCATTGTGGACGTTCTGCCTCTTTTCCTATGCTTTCAATGCAATTCCAGTCTACCTCCTGAAATCGGTTTCCTGCAATTCTGCCCCGCTTTCAAGTCCTCTTGGCAGCCTTACTTCAGTATATTTTTGGACGATAGCTGTCATTTATAACTCTGCAGGTTTGTGAATTACAGTGCCCCTGAGCTCCTTTCTTCAACTCGCTTTCTTGTGAGCTGGCCGCAACACCGCAGGATGGCTTCAGGCCCTAATCTGGTTCCGGCACGGCACGCTGAGCCTTTGGTTATTTCCTCTTCCTGGTGGGAAATGAGAGTTAAATTTGCCCGTCCAGACACCTCCAGCTAGTCTCTCATTGGTTCTCGCTATTCCTGTTCATCTTCCGCAGAAATTGCAAACTGGGCCAAACAGGAGGTTAAAGGGACTGACTCTCCAAGTCGGGAGAGTGTTAGTAAAGCGTCTGGAATGTTGCACCCGAGTACCAGGGTACGAAAACTGAGACATATTTGAACACGTCTCCCGATCACATGGTTGATCATACTCTAGGTTCCACATGCATGTTTTAGCTGAAGGAAGAATACCTTAAACCTGGGTAGTTGAAACCCGTGGAATGGGTACCATGCAATATGACTTCAAAGGGTCTTCATTTGCTCACCGAACCTCTCCAATCCTATCACTGCTGCGTTTATGTCCCTGTACACATGCTTGATTCTCTTTCGGAGACATAGCAATCCATAGGTTTTAAGATACTTAAGAGTCAGGTACATTCTTAGGCGTTTAATATGGGGTGTTGAGTCCATTTCGTTGAGCAAGGAGTAGCTCTTGTCTATTCCATATTTGGCTTAAGGAACTTTATCTGTGCTCATTTCAATCTCTGGTTTTATGCAGCACCCCAACTCACCTTTACCCTTAAACAAGCATAAGTTGGTTTTCTAAATTTGAGACCCTGTTCTGTTCTGTAATTCAGTTCCTGTGTAGCCAAGTTTACATTCCGTGTATTACTGATATCTTATGATGTTTCTTCTTCTGTGTGACTTATTTCAGTTAGAATCATCGTACCTGAATCCACTCATTGTGCTGCTACGGGCCTGATGACATAGATTTCACTGCTGAGTGATACTGCATTGTACGTAAGTACCACAAGTTCTTTATCCATTTTTCACTTTCTGTGATATTGAACTTGTACGGTAAACGAGGTTCTTGTAAACAGAGGCGTCCCAAACATTGGGGTGGCTGTATCTTTTTGATTTTAATTTCCCTAAGCTATAGGACCATAAGTGGAAGTGCCCTAGGCTCTGTTGCTTTGTTTTTTAGATGTTTCAGGAAACACCATACACTTCTCCCGAGTGTCTGTTGGCAATTTACATCCCGCCCATCAGCATAACAAGGCTCCCAGTTCTCCATGGCCTGTCCTGCCTTTCTGGATTTTACACTTTTTTCAGATGGCCCTTTTGACCGGGGGGAAGTGAGACTTCATTGTAGTGCAGATTTCCTTTGCAAGCTTGCTTGGTTGGCCAAAAAGGGCGTATGCGTTTTTTCCTGAATATATTCAGGAAAAAACGCATACGCCCTTTTTGGCCAAGTGCATCATTGTGGACGTTCTGCCTCTTTTCCTATGCTTTCAATGCAATTCCAGTCTACCTCCTGAAATCGGTTTCCTGCAATTCTGCCCCGCTTTCAAGTCCTCTTGGCAGCCTTACTTCAGTATATTTTTGGACGATAGCTGTCATTTATAACTCTGCAGGTTTGTGAATTACAGTGCCCCTGAGCTCCTTTCTTCAACTCGCTTTCTTGTGAGCTGGCCGCAACACCGCAGGATGGCTTCAGGCCCTAATCTGGTTCCGGCACGGCACGCTGAGCCTTTGGTTATTTCCTCTTCCTGGTGGGAAATGAGAGTTAAATTTGCCCGTCCAGACACCTCCAGCTAGTCTCTCATTGGTTCTCGCTATTCCTGTTCATCTTCCGCAGAAATTGCAAACTGGGCCAAACAGGAGGTTAAAGGGACTGACTCTCCAAGTCGGGAGAGTGTTAGTAAAGCGTCTGGAATGTTGCACCCGAGTACCAGGGTACGAAAACTGAGACATATTTGAACACGTCTCCCGATCACATGGTTGATCATACTCTAGGTTCCACATGCATGATTTAGCTGAAGGAAGAATACCTTAAACCTGGGTAGTTGAAACCCGTGGAATGGGTACCATGCAATATGATTTCAAAGGGTCTTCATTTGCTCACCGAACCTCTCCAATCCTATCACTGCTGCGTTTATGTCCCTGTACACATGCTTGATTCTCTTTCGGAGACATAGCAATCCATAGGTTTTAAGATACTTAAGAGTCAGGTACATTCTTAGGCGTTTAATATGGGGTGTTGAGTCCATTTCGTTGAGCAAGGAGTAGCTCTTGTCTATTCCATATTTGGCTTAAGGAACTTTATCTGTGCTCATTTCAATCTCTGGTTTTATGCAGCACCCCAACTCACCTTTACCCTTAAACAAGCATAAGTTGGTTTTCTAAATTTGAGACCCTGTTCCGTTCTGTAATTCAGTTCCTGTGTAGCCAAGTTTACATTCCGTGTATTACTGATATCTTATGATGTTTCTTTTTCTGTGTGACTTATTTCAGTTAGAATCATCGTACCTGAATCCACTCATTGTGCTGCTACGGGCCTGATGACATAGATTTCACTGCTGAGTGATACTGCATTGTACGTAAGTACCACAAGTTCTTTATCCATTTTTCACTTTCTGTGATATTGAACTTGTACGGTAAACGAGGTTCTTGTAAACAGAGGCGTCCCAAACATTGGGGTGGCTGTATCTTTTTGATTTTAATTTCCCTAAGCTATAGGACCATAAGTGGAAGTGCCCTAGGCTCTGTTGCTTTGTTTTTTAGATGTTTCAGGAAACACCATACACTTCTCCCGAGTGTCTGTTGGCAATTTACATCCCGCCCATCAGCATAACAAGGCTCCCAGTTCTCCATGGCCTGTCCTGCCTTTCTGGATTTTACACTTTTTTCAGATGGCCCTTTTGACCGGGGGGAAGTGAGACTTCATTGTAGTGCAGATTTCCTTTGCAAGCTTGCTTGGTTGGCCAAAAAGGGCGTATGCGTTTTTTCCTGAATATATTCAGGAAAAAACGCATACGCCCTTTTTGGCCAAGTGCATCATTGTGGACGTTCTGCCTCTTTTCCTATGCTTTCAATGCAATTCCAGTCTACCTCCTGAAATCGGTTTCCTGCAATTCTGCCCCGCTTTCAAGTCCTCTTGGCAGCCTTACTTCAGTATATTTTTGGACGATAGCTGTCATTTATAACTCTGCAGGTTTGTGAATTACAGTGCCCCTGAGCTCCTTTCTTCAACTCGCTTTCTTGTGAGCTGGCCGCAACACCGCAGGATGGCTTCAGGCCCTAATCTGGTTCCGGCACGGCACGCTGAGCCTTTGGTTATTTCCTCTTCCTGGTGGGAAATGAGAGTTAAATTTGCCCGTCCAGACACCTCCAGCTAGTCTCTCATTGGTTCTCGCTATTCCTGTTCATCTTCCGCAGAAATTGCAAACTGGGCCAAACAGGAGGTTAAAGGGACTGACTCTCCAAGTCGGGAGAGTGTTAGTAAAGCGTCTGGAATGTTGCACCCGAGTACCAGGGTACGAAAACTGAGACATATTTGAACACGTCTCCCGATCACATGGTTGATCATACTCTAGGTTCCACATGCATGTTTTAGCTGAAGGAAGAATACCTTAAACCTGGGTAGTTGAAACCCGTGGAATGGGTACCATGCAATATGACTTCAAAGGGTCTTCATTTGCTCACCGAACCTCTCCAATCCTATCACTGCTGCGTTTATGTCCCTGTACACATGCTTGATTCTCTTTCGGAGACATAGCAATCCATAGGTTTTAAGATATTTAAGAGTCAGGTACATTCTTAGGCGTTTAATATGGGGTGTTGAGTCCATTTCGTTGAGCAAGGAGTAGCTCTTGTCTATTCCATATTTGGCTTAAGGAACTTTATCTGTGCTCATTTCAATCTCTGGTTTTATGCAGCACCCCAACTCACCTTTACCCTTAAACAAGCATAAGTTGGTTTTCTAAATTTGAGACCCTGTTCTGTTCTGTAATTCAGTTCCTGTGTAGCCAAGTTTACATTCCGTGTATTACTGATATCTTATGATGTTTCTTTTTCTGTGTGACTTATTTCAGTTAGAATCATCGTACCTGAATCCACTCATTGTGCTGCTACGGGCCTGATGACATAGATTTCACTGCTGAGTGATACTGCATTGTACGTAAGTACCACAAGTTCTTTATCCATTTTTCACTTTCTGTGATATTGAACTTGTACGGTAAACGAGGTTCTTGTAAACAGAGGCGTCCCAAACATTGGGGTGGCTGTATCTTTTTGATTTTAATTTCCCTAAGCTATAGGACCATAAGTGGAAGTGCCCTAGGCTCTGTTGCTTTGTTTTCTAGATGTTTCAGGAAACACCATACACTTCTCCCGAGTGTCTGTTGGCAATTTACATCCCGCCCATCAGCATAACAAGGCTCCCAGTTCTCCATGGCCTGTCCTGCCTTTCTGGATTTTACACTTTTTTCAGATGGCCCTTTTGACCGGGGGGAAGTGAGACTTCATTGTAGTGCAGATTTCCTTTGCAAGCTTGCTTGGTTGGCCAAAAAGGGCGTATGCGTTTTTTCCTGAATATATTCAGGAAAAAACGCATACGCCCTTTTTGGCCAAGTGCATCATTGTGGACGTTCTGCCTCTTTTCCTATGCTTTCAATGCAATTCCAGTCTACCTCCTGAAATCGGTTTCCTGCAATTCTGCCCCGCTTTCAAGTCCTCTTGGCAGCCTTACTTCAGTATATTTTTGGACGATAGCTGTCATTTATAACTCTGCAGGTTTGTGAATTACAGTGCCCCTGAGCTCCTTTCTTCAACTCGCTTTCTTGTGAGCTGGCCGCAACACCGCAGGATGGCTTCAGGCCCTAATCTGGTTCCGGCACGGCACGCTGAGCCTTTGGTTATTTCCTCTTCCTGGTGGGAAATGAGAGTTAAATTTGCCCGTCCAGACACCTCCAGCTAGTCTCTCATTGGTTCTCGCTATTCCTGTTCATCTTCCGCAGAAATTGCATACTGGGCCAAACAGGAGGTTAAAGGGACTGACTCTCCAAGTCGGGAGAGTGTTAGTAAAGCGTCTGGAATGTTGCACCCGAGTACCAGGGTACGAAAACTGAGACATATTTGAACACGTCTCCCGATCACATGGTTGATCATACTCTAGGTTCCACATGCATGTTTTAGCTGAAGGAAGAATACCTTAAACCTGGGTAGTTGAAACCCGTGGAATGGGTACCATGCAATATGACTTCAAAGGGTCTTCATTTGCTCACCGAACCTCTCCAATCCTATCACTGCTGCGTTTATGTCCCTGTACACATGCTTGATTCTCTTTCGGAGACATAGCAATCCATAGGTTTTAAGATACTTAAGAGTCAGGTACATTCTTAGGCGTTTAATATGGGGTGTTGAGTCCATTTCGTTGAGCAAGGAGTAGCTCTTGTCTATTCCATATTTGGCTTAAGGAACTTTATCTGTGCTCATTTCAATCTCTGGTTTTATGCAGCACCCCAACTCACCTTTACCCTTAAACAAGCATAAGTTGGTTTTCTAAATTTGAGACCCTGTTCTGTTCTGTAATTCAGTTCCTGTGTAGCCAAGTTTACATTCCGTGTATTACTGATATCTTATGATGTTTCTTTTTCTGTGTGACTTATTTCAGTTAGAATCATCGTACCTGAATCCACTCATTGTGCTGCTACGGGCCTGATGACATAGATTTCACTGCTGAGTGATACTGCATTGTACGTAAGTACCACAAGTTCTTTATCCATTTTTCACTTTCTGTGATATTGAACTTGTACGGTAAACGAGGTTCTTGTAAACAGAGGCGTCCCAAACATTGGGGTGGCTGTATCTTTTTGATTTTAATTTCCCTAAGCTATAGGACCATAAGTGGAAGTGCCCTAGGCTCTGTTGCTTTGTTTTCTAGATGTTTCAGGAAACACCATACACTTCTCCCGAGTGTCTGTTGGCAATTTACATCCCGCCCATCAGCATAACAAGGCTCCCAGTTCTCCATGGCCTGTCCTGCCTTTCTGGATTTTACACTTTTTTCAGATGGCCCTTTTGACCGGGGGGAAGTGAGACTTCATTGTAGTGCAGATTTCCTTTGCAAGCTTGCTTGGTTGGCCAAAAAGGGCGTATGCGTTTTTTCCTGAATATATTCAGGAAAAAACGCATACGCCCTTTTTGGCCAAGTGCATCATTGTGGACGTTCTGCCTCTTTTCCTATGCTTTCAATGCAATTCCAGTCTACCTCCTGAAATCGGTTTCCTGCAATTCTGCCCCGCTTTCAAGTCCTCTTGGCAGCCTTACTTCAGTATATTTTTGGACGATAGCTGTCATTTATAACTCTGCAGGTTTGTGAATTACAGTGCCCCTGAGCTCCTTTCTTCAACTCGCTTTCTTGTGAGCTGGCCGCAACACCGCAGGATGGCTTCAGGCCCTAATCTGGTTCCGGCACGGCACGCTGAGCCTTTGGTTATTTCCTCTTCCTGGTGGGAAATGAGAGTTAAATTTGCCCGTCCAGACACCTCCAGCTAGTCTCTCATTGGTTCTCGCTATTCCTGTTCATCTTCCGCAGAAATTGCAAACTGGGCCAAACAGGAGGTTAAAGGGACTGACTCTCCAAGTCGGGAGAGTGTTAGTAAAGCGTCTGGAATGTTGCACCCGAGTACCAGGGTACGAAAACTGAGACATATTTGAACACGTCTCCCGATCACATGGTTGATCATACTCTAGGTTCCACATGCATGTTTTAGCTGAAGGAAGAATACCTTAAACCTGGGTAGTTGAAACCCGTGGAATGGGTACCATGCAATATGACTTCAAAGGGTCTTCATTTGCTCACCGAACCTCTCCAATCCTATCACTGCTGCGTTTATGTCCCTGTACACATGCTTGATTCTCTTTCGGAGACATAGCAATCCATAGGTTTTAAGATACTTAAGAGTCAGGTACATTCTTAGGCGTTTAATATGGGGTGTTGAGTCCATTTCGTTGAGCAAGGAGTAGCTCTTGTCTATTCCATATTTGGCTTAAGGAACTTTATCTGTGCTCATTTCAATCTCTGGTTTTATGCAGCACCCCAACTCACCTTTACCCTTAAACAAGCATAAGTTGGTTTTCTAAATTTGAGACCCTGTTCTGTTCTGTAATTCAGTTCCTGTGTAGCCAAGTTTACATTCCGTGTATTACTGATATCTTATGATGTTTCTTCTTCTGTGTGACTTATTTCAGTTAGAATCATCGTACCTGAATCCACTCATTGTGCTGCTACGGGCCTGATGACATAGATTTCACTGCTGAGTGATACTGCATTGTACGTAAGTACCACAAGTTCTTTATCCATTTTTCACTTTCTGTGATATTGAACTTGTACGGTAAACAAGGTTCTTGTAAACAGAGGCGTCCCAAACATTGGGGTGGCTGTGTCTTTTTGATTTTAATTTCCCTAAGCTATAGGACCATAAGTGGAAGTGCCCTAGGCTCTGTTGCTTTGTTTTTTAGATGTTTCAGGAAACACCATACACTTCTCCCGAGTGTCTGTTGGCAATTTACATCCCGCCCATCAGCATAACAAGGCTCCCAGTTCTCCATGGCCTGTCCTGCCTTTCTGGATTTTACACTTTTTTCAGATGGCCCTTTTGACCGGGGGGAAGTGAGACTTCATTGTAGTGCAGATTTCCTTTGCAAGCTTGCTTGGTTGGCCAAAAAGGGCGTATGCGTTTTTTCCTGAATATATTCAGGAAAAAACGCATACGCCCTTTTTGGCCAAGTGCATCATTGTGGACGTTCTGCCTCTTTTCCTATGCTTTCAATGCAATTCCAGTCTACCTCCTGAAATCGGTTTCCTGCAATTCTGCCCCGCTTTCAAGTCCTCTTGGCAGCCTTACTTCAGTATATTTTTGGACGATAGCTGTCATTTATAACTCTGCAGGTTTGTGAATTACAGTGCCCCTGAGCTCCTTTCTTCAACTCGCTTTCTTGTGAGCTGGCCGCAACACCGCAGGATGGCTTCAGGCCCTAATCTGGTTCCGGCACGGCACGCTGAGCCTTTGGTTATTTCCTCTTCCTGGTGGGAAATGAGAGTTAAATTTGCCCGTCCAGACACCTCCAGCTAGTCTCTCATTGGTTCTCGCTATTCCTGTTCATCTTCCGCAGAAATTGCAAACTGGGCCAAACAGGAGGTTAAAGGGACTGACTCTCCAAGTCGGGAGAGTGTTAGTAAAGCGTCTGGAATGTTGCACCCGAGTACCAGGGTACGAAAACTGAGACATATTTGAACACGTCTCCCGATCACATGGTTGATCATACTCTAGGTTCCACATGCATGTTTTAGCTGAAGGAAGAATACCTTAAACCTGGGTAGTTGAAACCCGTGGAATGGGTACCATGCAATATGACTTCAAAGGGTCTTCATTTGCTCACCGAACCTCTCCAATCCTATCACTGCTGCGTTTATGTCCCTGTACACATGCTTGATTCTCTTTCGGAGACATAGCAATCCATAGGTTTTAAGATACTTAAGAGTCAGGTACATTCTTAGGCGTTTAATATGCGGTGTTGAGTCCATTTCGTTGAGCAAGGAGTAGCTCTTGTCTATTCCATATTTGGCTTAAGGAACTTTATCTGTGCTCATTTCAATCTCTGGTTTTATGCAGCACCCCAACTCACCTTTACCCTTAAACAAGCATAAGTTGGTTTTCTAAATTTGAGACCCTGTTCTGTTCTGTAATTCAGTTCCTGTGTAGCCAAGTTGACATTCCGTGTATTACTGATATCTTATGATGTTTCTTTTTCTGTGTGACTTATTTCAGTTAGAATCATCGTACCTGAATCCACTCATTGTGCTGCTACGGGCCTGATGACATAGATTTCACTGCTGAGTGATACTGCATTGTACGTAAGTACCACAAGTTCTTTACCCATTTTTCACTTTCTGTGATATTGAACTTGTACGGTAAACGAGGTTCTTGTAAACAGAGGCGTCCCAAACATTGGGGTGGCTGTATCTTTTTGATTTTAATTTCCCTAAGCTATAGGACCATAAGTGGAAGTGCCCTAGGCTCTGTTGCTTTGTTTTTTAGATGTTTCAGGAAACACCATACACTTCTCCCGAGTGTCTGTTGGCAGTTTACATCCCGCCCATCAGCATAACAAGGCTCCCAGTTCTCCATGGCCTGTCCTGCCTTTCTGGATTTTACACTTTTTTCAGATGGCCCTTTTGACCGGGGGGAAGTGAGACTTCATTGTAGTGCAGATTTCCTTTGCAAGCTTGCTTGGTTGGCCAAAAAGGGCGTATGCGTTTTTTCCTGAATATATTCAGGAAAAAACGCATACGCCCTTTTTGGCCAAGTGCATCATTGTGGACGTTCTGCCTCTTTTCCTATGCTTTCAATGCAATTCCAGTCTACCTCCTGAAATCGGTTTCCTGCAATTCTGCCCCGCTTTCAAGTCCTCTTGGCAGCCTTACTTCAGTATATTTTTGGACGATAGTTGTCATTTATAACTCTGCAGGTTTGTGAATTACAGTGCCCCTGAGCTCCTTTCTTCAACTCGCTTTCTTGTGAGCTGGCCGCAACACCGCAGGATGGCTTCAGGCCCTAATCTGGTTCCGGCACGGCACGCTGAGCCTTTGGTTATTTCCTCTTCCTGGTGGGAAATGAGAGTTAAATTTGCCCGTCCAGACACCTCCAGCTAGTCTCTCATTGGTTCTCGCTATTCCTGTTCATCTTCCGCAGAAATTGCAAACTGGGCCAAACAGGAGGTTAAAGGGACTGACTCTCCAAGTCGGGAGAGTGTTAGTAAAGCGTCTGGAATGTTGCACCCGAGTACCAGGGTACGAAAACTGAGACATATTTGAACACGTCTCCCGATCACATGGTTGATCATACTCTAGGTTCCACATGCATGTTTTAGCTGAAGGAAGAATACCTTAAACCTGGGTAGTTGAAACCCGTGGAATGGGTACCATGCAATATGACTTCAAAGGGTCTTCATTTGCTCACCGAACCTCTCCAATCCTATCACTGCTGCGTTTATGTCCCTGTACACATGCTTGATTCTCTTTCGGAGACATAGCAATCCATAGGTTTTAAGATACTTAAGAGTCAGGTACATTCTTAGGCGTTTAATATGGGGTGTTGAGTCCATTTCGTTGAGCAAGGAGTAGCTCTTGTCTATTCCATATTTGGCTTAAGGAACTTTATCTGTGCTCATTTCAATCTCTGGTTTTATGCAGCACCCCAACTCACCTTTACCCTTAAACAAGCATAAGTTGGTTTTCTAAATTTGAGACCCTGTTCTGTTCTGTAATTCAGTTCCTGTGTAGCCAAGTTGACATTCCGTGTATTACTGATATCTTATGATGTTTCTTTTTCTGTGTGACTTATTTCAGTTAGAATCATCGTACCTGAATCCACTCATTGTGCTGCTACGGGCCTGATGACATAGATTTCACTGCTGAGTGATACTGCATTGTACGTAAGTACCACAAGTTCTTTACCCATTTTTCACTTTCTGTGATATTGAACTTGTACGGTAAACGAGGTTCTTGTAAACAGAGGCGTCCCAAACATTGGGGTGGCTGTATCTTTTTGATTTTAATTTCCCTAAGCTATAGGACCATAAGTGGAAGTGCCCTAGGCTCTGTTGCTTTGTTTTTTAGATGTTTCAGGAAACACCATACACTTCTCCCGAGTGTCTGTTGGCAGTTTACATCCCGCCCATCAGCATAACAAGGCTCCCAGTTCTCCATGGCCTGTCCTGCCTTTCTGGATTTTACACTTTTTTCAGATGGCCCTTTTGACCGGGGGGAAGTGAGACTTCATTGTAGTGCAGATTTCCTTTGCAAGCTTGCTTGGTTGGCCAAAAAGGGCGTATGCGTTTTTTCCTGAATATATTCAGGAAAAAACGCATACGCCCTTTTTGGCCAAGTGCATCATTGTGGACGTTCTGCCTCTTTTCCTATGCTTTCAATGCAATTCCAGTCTACCTCCTGAAATCGGTTTCCTGCAATTCTGCCCCGCTTTCAAGTCCTCTTGGCAGCCTTACTTCAGTATATTTTTGGACGATAGTTGTCATTTATAACTCTGCAGGTTTGTGAATTACAGTGCCCCTGAGCTCCTTTCTTCAACTCGCTTTCTTGTGAGCTGGCCGCAACACCGCAGGATGGCTTCAGGCCCTAATCTGGTTCCGGCACGGCACGCTGAGCCTTTGGTTATTTCCTCTTCCTGGTGGGAAATGAGAGTTAAATTTGCCCGTCCAGACACCTCCAGCTAGTCTCTCATTGGTTCTCGCTATTCCTGTTCATCTTCCGCAGAAATTGCAAACTGGGCCAAACAGGAGGTTAAAGGGACTGACTCTCCAAGTCGGGAGAGTGTTAGTAAAGCGTCTGGAATGTTGCACCCGAGTACCAGGGTACGAAAACTGAGACATATTTGAACACGTCTCCCGATCACATGGTTGATCATACTCTAGGTTCCACATGCATGTTTTAGCTGAAGGAAGAATACCTTAAACCTGGGTAGTTGAAACCCGTGGAATGGGTACCATGCAATATGACTTCAAAGGGTCTTCATTTGCTCACCGAACCTCTCCAATCCTATCACTGCTGCGTTTATGTCCCTGTACACATGCTTGATTCTCTTTCGGAGACATAGCAATCCATAGGTTTTAAGATACTTAAGAGTCAGGTACATTCTTAGGCGTTTAATATGGGGTGTTGAGTCCATTTCGTTGAGCAAGGAGTAGCTCTTGTCTATTCCATATTTGGCTTAAGGAACTTTATCTGTGCTCATTTCAATCTCTGGTTTTATGCAGCACCCCAACTCACCTTTACCCTTAAACAAGCATAAGTTGGTTTTCTAAATTTGAGACCCTGTTCTGTTCTGTAATT